>NW_027397066.1:136744565-136988621 GCF_003265705.2 Callorhinus ursinus
TCTGATTTGTATACAGTATATTTGCTGGGGACGTTGTAAACCTGTTAGCATTTTGTTCTCTCATTCATCTATTCTCCTCTGGACAAAATGACAAGACGAAAAAAATCACCTCAGCAAAAAGAACAAGAGGTAGTACCGTCAGCCAGTGACCTACTCAATACTGATATTAGTACGATGTCGGACCTAGAGTTCAGAATCATGACTTTAGAGATACTAGCTGGGCTTGAAAAAAGCGTAGAAGTTATTAGAGAAACCCTTTCTGGAGAAATAAAAGAACTAAAATCTAACCAAGTCGAAATCAAAAAGGCTATTAATGAGGTGCAATCAAAAATGGGGGCACTAACTGCTAGGATAAATGAGGCAGAAGAGAGAATCAGCGATATAGAAGACCAAATGATGGAAAATAAAGAGGCTGAGAAAAAGAGGGAGAAACAACTACAGGATCACGAGGGCAGAATTCGAGAGATAAGTGATACGATAAGACAAAACAACATTAGAATAATTGGGATCCCAGAAGAAGAAGAAAGAGAGAGAGGGGCAGAAGGTATATTGGAGCAAATAATAGCAGAGAACTTCCCTAATGTGAGGAAGGAAACAGGCATCAAAATCCAGGAGGCACAGAGAACCCCTCTCAAAATAAATAATAACAGGTCAACACCCCGACATCTAATAGTAAAATTTACGAGTCTCAGAGACAAAGAGAAAATCCTGAAAGCAGCTCGGGAGAAGAGATATGTAACCTACAATGGTAAAAATATTAGACTGGCAACGGACCTATCCACAGAGACCTGGCAGGCCAGAAAGGACTGGCAAGAGATCTTCAGAGCACTAAACGAGAAAAATATGCAGCCAAGAATACCATATCCAGCTAGGCTGTCATTGAAAATAGAAGGAGAGATAAAAAGCTTCCAGGACAAACAAAAACTAAAGGAATTTGCAAACACGAAACCAGCCCTCCAAGAAATATTGAAAGGGGTCCTCTAAGCAAAGAGAGAGCCTAAAAGCAGCAAAGATCAGAAAGGAACACAGACAACATACAGTAACAGTCACCTTACAGGCACTACAATGGCACTAAATTCATACCTTTCAATAGTTACCCTGAATGTAAATGGGCTAAATGCCCCAATCAAAAGACACAGGCTATCAGATTGGATTAAAAAACAAGACCCATGCATATGCTGTCTGCAAGAGACTCATTTTAGACCCAAAGACACCCCCAGATGGAAAGTGAGGGGGTGGAAAACCATTTACCATGCTAATGGACACCAAAAGAAAGCTGGGGTGGCAATCCTTATATCAGACAAACTAGATTTTCAAACAAAGACTGTAATAAGAGATGAGGAAGGACACTATATCCTACTTAAAGGGTCTATCCAACAAGAAGATCTAACAATTGTAAATACCTATGCCCCGAACATGGGAGCAGCCAATTATATAAGGCAATTAATAACAAAAGCAAAGAAACACATTCACAACAATACAATAATAGTGGGGAACTTTAACACCCCCCTGACTGAAATGGACAGATCACCTAAGCAAAAGATCAACAAGGAAATAAAGACTTTAAATGACACACTGGACCAAATGGACTTCACAGACATATTCAGAACATTCCATCCCAAAGCAACGGAATACACATTCTTCTCTAGTGCCCATGGAACATTCTCCAGAATTGATCACATCCTAGGTCACAAATCAGGTCTCAACCGGTACCAAAAGATTGGGATGATTCCCTGCATATTTTCAGACCACAATGCTTTGAAACTACAACTCAATCAGAAGAGGAAAGTTGGAAAGAACTCAAATACATGGAGGCTAAAGAGCATCCTACTAAAGAATGAATGGGTCAACCAGGAAATTAAAGAAGAATTAAAAAAATTCATGGAAACCAATGAAAATGAAAACACAACTGTCCAAAATCTCTGGGATACAGCAAAGGCAGTCCTGAGAGGAAATTATATAGCAATACAAGCCTTTCTCAAGAAACAAGAAAGGTCTCAAATACACAACCTAACCCTACACCTAAAGGAGCTGGAGGAAGAACAGCAAATAAAGCCTAAACCCAGCAGGAGAAGAGAAATCATAAAGATCAGAGCAGAAATCAATGAAATAGAAACCAAAAGAACAGTAGAACAGATCAACGAAACTAGGAGCTGGTTCTTTGAAAGAATTAACAAGATTGATAAACCCCTGGCCAGACTGATCAAAAAGAAAAGAGAAATGACCCAAATCAACAAAATCATGAATGAAAGGGGAGAGATCACAACCAACACCAAAGAAATACGAACAATTATAAGAACATATTATGAGCAACTCTATGCCAGCAAATTAGATAACCTGGAAAAAATGGGTGCATTCCTAGGGATGTATCAACTACGAAAATTGAACCAGGAAGAAATAGAAAACCTGAACAGACCTATAACCACTAAGGAAATTGAAGCAGTCATCAAAAATCTCCCAAGAAACAAAAGCCCAGGGCCAGATGGCTTCCCAGGGGAATTCTATCAGACATTCAAAGAAGAATTAATACCTATTCTCCTGAAACTGTTCCAAAAAATAGAAATGGAAAGAAAACTTCCAAACTCATTTTATGAGGCCACCATTACCTTGATCCCCAAACCAGACAAAGAGCCCATCAAAAAGGAGAATTACAGACCAATATTCTTGATGAACATGGATGCAAAAATTCTCACCAAAATACTAGCCAATAGGATCCAACAGTACGTTAAAAGGATTATTCACCACGACCAAGTGGGATTTATCCCTGGGCTGCAAGGCTGGTTCAACATCCGCAAATCAATCAACGTGATACAATACATTAACAGAAGAAAGAACAAGAATCATAGGATCCTCTCAATAGATGCAGAAAAAGCATTTGACAAAGTACAACATCCTTTCTTGATCAGAACTCTTCAGAGTATAGGGATAGAGGGTACATACCTCACTATCATAAAAACCATCTACAAAAAAACTACAGCGAATATCATTCTCAATGGGGAAAAGCTGAGAGCTTTTCCCCTAAGGTCAGGAATGTGGCAGGGATGTCCACTCTCACCACTGCTATTCAACATAGTATTAGAAGTCCTAGCCACAGCAATCAGACAACAAAAAGAAATCAAAGGCATCCAAATCGGCAAAGAGGAAGTCAAACTCTCACTCTTTGCAGATGATATGATACTGTATGTGGAAAACCCAAAAGACTCCACCCCAAAACTGCTAGAACTCATACAGGAATTCAGTCAAGTGGCAGGCTATAAAATCAATGCACAGAAATCAGTGGCATTCCTATACACCAACAACAAGACAGAAGAGAGTCAAATCAAGGAGTCGATCCCATTCACAATTGCACCCAAAACCATAAGATACCTAGGAATAAATTTAACCAAAGAGGCAAAGGATCTGTACTCAGAAAACTATAAAATACTCATGAAGGAAATTGAAGAAGACACAAAGAAATGGAAAAAGGTTCCATGCTCATGGATTGGGAGAACCAACATTGTGAAGATGTCAGTGCTACCTAGAGCAATCTACACATTCAATGCAATCCCCATCAAAATACCATCCACCTTTTTCAAAGAAATGGAACAAATAATCCTAAAATTTGTATGGAACCAGAAGAGACCTTGAATAGCCAGAGGAATATTGAAAAAGAAAAGCAAAGCTGGCGGCATCACAATTCCCGGACTTCCAGCTCTATTACAAAGCTGTCATCATCAAGACAGTATGGTACTGGCACAAAAACAGACACATAGATCAATGGAACAGAATCGAGAGCCCAGAAATGGACCCTCAACTCTATGGTCAACTTATCTTTGACAAAGCAGGAAAGAATGTCCAATGGAAAAAAGACAGTCTCTTCAACAAATGGTGTTGGGAAAATTGGACAGCCACATGCAGAAGAATGAAACTGGACCATTTCCTTACACCACACACAAAAATAGACTCCAAATGGTTGAAAGGCCTCAACATGTGACAGGAGTCCATCAAAATCCTAAAGGAGAACACAGGTAGCAACCTCTTCGACCTCAGCCGCAGCAACTTCTTCGTAGAAACATCACCAAAGGCACGGGAAGCCAAGGCAAAAATGAACTATTGGGATTTCATCAAGATAAAAAGCTTTTGCACAGCAAAAGAAACAGTGCACAAAACCAAAAGACAACCGACAGAATGGGAGAAAATATTTGCAAATGACATATCAGATAAAGGGCTAGTATCCAAAATCTATAAAGAACTTATCAAACTCAACACCCAAAGAACAAATAATCCAATCAAGAAATGGGCAGACGACATGAACAGACATTTTTCCAAAGATGACATCCAAATGGCCAACAGGCCCATGAAAAAGTGTTCAACATCGCTCGGCATCAGGGAAATCCAAATCAAAACCTCAGTGAGATACCACCTCACACCAGTCAGAATGGCTAAAATTAACAAGTCAGGGAACGACAGATGTTGGCGGGGATGTGGAGAAAGGGGAACCCTCCTACACTGTTGGTGGGAATGCAAGCTGGTGCAACCCCTCTGGAAAACAGTATGGAGGTTCCTCAAACAGTTGAAATTAGAGCTACCATTCGATCCAGCAATTGCACTACCGGGTATTTACCCCAAATATACAAATGTAGGGACCTGAAGGGGGTACATGCACCCCAATGTTTATAGCAGCAATGTCCACAATAGCCGAACTGTGGAAAGAGCCAAGATGCCCATCGACAGATGAATGGATAAAGAAGAAGTGGTATATATACACAATGGAATATTATGCAGCCATCAAAAGGAATGAGATCTTGCCATTTGCAATGACGTGGATGGAACTGGAGGGTGTTATGCTGAGTGAAATAAGTCAATCAGAGAAAGATATGTATCATATGACCGCACTGATATGAGGAATTCTTAATCTCAGGAACAAACTGAGTGTTACTGGAGTGGTTGGGGGTGGGAGGGATGGGGTGGCTGGGTGATAGGCTTTGGGGAGGGTATGTGCTACGGTGAGCGGTGTGAATTGTGCAAGACTGTTGAATCACAGATCTGTACTTCTGAAACAAATAACACAACATATTTTAGAAAAAAGAAAAAGAAGAAGATAGCAGGAGATGAAGAATGAAGGGGAGTAAGTCAGAGGGGGAGACGAACCAGGAGAGATGATGGACTCTGAAAAACAAACTGAGGGTTCTAGAGGGGAGGAGGGTAGGGGGATGGGTTAGCCTGGTGATGGGTATTAAAGAGGGCACATTCTGCATGGAGCACTGGGTGTTATGAACAAACAATGAATCATGGAACACTACACCAAAACAAATGATGTAATATATGGTGATTAACATAACAATAAAAAATTAAATAAAATAAAATACCACAGTGAGCAAGAATGTTTCTGAATAATGTCACATATTCATGGAAATCACTATTGAAAGTGAAGTTTTAAAAATCATAAGCAAGTAAGATATCATGGTATTATATATTACAGCAGAATATTTGGAGCATACATGCACTATAGGAGAAGACAGAATCCCTTGGTTCTTATCCCAGTAACATTAACTTGCTATACAAGTGTTGGCAAGCCATTTTTAAAATCTTAGTCTTGTTGCCTTCTTTATAGTACATTGGCTTGTTATTATGATGAAACAATATAATACTTGTGAAAGTGTTTTGAAATAAATAATATTCAATATATTAATTATTATAACCAGTACTTTCTGGTAATATCTTTTAATGCATTTGTTAAGTAGTCAGTATCTAAATCTCTTTCTTTTGGATCATTTTTCATAGTCTATGTAAAATATATCATTTATCTACTATCTATAAATGGAAAGTAAGTCCATATAATATGTAATGTTTACAGAATCTGTTATAGAGTTTTCAAAAAACAGAGGAGAAATAAACATTTGGTATGATTTTAATAACAAATGGTAACTTTCTGAGTGTCCACATTACAATGATTTCTATAGATGTAATGAGCAATACATAGAATTCTATATTTCAAATTTTGATTAGAGTGGCAACAAAACTATATTGTTAACTTTGATTACATGTTAAATGTGAGATAAACCTTAAAAGTGAAACACAACTTAATCAATTTTATATCACCAAATTCAGGAAGTTTTACTGTAAATCTACCCAAACTTCGGGGATTAATCAAATTGGTTTTAACGTTGTGTGTACTGAGGGCATTCAAGAGAACTAGAGTTTCTGTGTCTTCATTATGGCCTTAAATAGTTAATGTATATTTGTAGTTGTCCAATTTATTAATTTCACTATCATCCTGCACTTGGCTAATACTGACCAAAAACCAAACCTAAACAAACAAATATCTGGGTGTTATTTTCCAAAGTTTAAATACTTATCACGATTACTATTTTTCATGAAATGGCATAAAAGACTAGACAAAAAACAGAAGCTTTACAAAGCCTCCCTTCAAAAAAAAAATGAAAAAGTAATCTAAAATCCCACATGTATTAACACAGAAATTACTGTTATATTTTAAAATATCATTGTGTCATTGGCAGCTTAGTTTTCTAGCTCAAGTTCTATGAGTCCCACCTTTAAAAAGAAATCAGGTAAAAGAACCAATTAAAAATGGAATATGAATGTCTCTCCAGATTATACCAAAGAAAAAGAACACAATGTCAGATATCATTCAAATAGTGCACACATAGCCATAAAAAACATATTTCCCAAGTTGTTATTGTTTGTGATGAACATTTAAGTGCACAGAACATTTGCTTTTATGGCAGTTTTATTCTCAGCCCAGTAAATGGCAAAAGGGTTTCTGTTCAATTGACTTTCTCATAAAAAGTTTAATTCCTTATTCATTTTAGCATAGGTTGTATCTTGAGTTTCTCACTCTAGTTTCTATTTATTCTCTGAGTAAGTAAATTCTGCTGTGTAAGACAGACTGACCTGGAGTCAGGGTGAGAGAAAATTATACTTGTTATTAGTGATGTGAATTGCAGAAGCTAGAAGTCCTTTGGGGGTGGAGTGAGGATGAGCGATGACTTTAAGCCCAAACTGCCATCACAAGAAATAACTAGACACTACACAGAAATAGAATGTTTTATGCTATGTGATGGGGTTCAGTACACTTCACCTCAGAATGTGCCGCTTTGGCATGAGGATTATTCCCAGACAATCTTATTTGAAGACAATAAAGGCCCTACACAAGAAGAGCTTTTTGGTCCCCCCACCCCTTGGCTGTCTAAAAGAATTTAGATAGGGGTCCTGTACCAAGAAGTGAGTTATTACTTAAGATAACTTTTTTTTTTTTTAACATAAGGAAAACTTCTCAGCAAGACATGGCAAACATTTGCTTACCAAACCTTAGTTCTTCCATCTCCCTGTGAATTTTCTTCTCCAGTTTGAAGTCCCAGACCCTTACCCTCTCTTACTTCAGGACGCATATAAACCGCAATTCCCTGCCAATGAGTTTCATATTCTTATGGGGCCTCATTTGTACATAATTAAATTTATTTTTCCCTTCTTACTTGTCCCATGTCAATTTGATTATGAGGCCAGCCATAAGAATTTAGAAAAGTAGAGAAAACTTCTTTCCTCCCCAACATACATCAAGTATCATCTTATAGTATTTGATGCCAATAAACAAATACTACAATATTCTATATCCTATTTTAACCAGTTTCTTTGTAATCACATAAATGTGAATAGAAATAAATGTAAAGATGCTATATTTCTAGATCTATGTTTCATTTATAGTTCCACAAATCATAAATCATTAAAGAAAATTCTTAGTGAATCCATGTCTCTATTTAAGAGTTAGTAATAGTAAATGCTAAGCATACTACAGAGGCATTTAAATATTTAACACATATAATAGAAGGAAGCTATATAGATATAGTTATAAGTATAAATATATGCATAGATATAATGATGTAAATATAAATATAGATATAAATCTCTTTAACTTGTTTCCTAATCTTAATTTTAATACAATCAATAAACATGATTGTACAGATATAATTCATTTTATTAAGTTTAAATATAAATGGCAAACATAAACCTGATAAATTTGATATGTGAAATAAGACTTAAAGTTGAAATAATTAATGAATAATGCAAACCATACTTTAAAATTATCTTAAGTATTTGCTAATATTTTTCCAGTAGTTATTTTGCATTAGTCTTTTTATTTTGAGACAACTGTAGAGTCATATGGGGTTAAAAGAAATGAGAGAGATTCCATGGACCCTTCACCCAGTTTCTACGAATCGTAATATTTTGAAAACCTATAGTACAATATCATAACCAAGATATCATCTTTAACACTATCCACTGATCTTACTCAGATTTCCTGTTTTACGTGTATCAATTTGTTTATGGGTATGTGTTTATTTTTATTCAAATGTAACATGTGAGTAGGTCCCTATATTTATCACCATAGCCAAGAAGATATAGAAAAGATCTTTCAATATTTGTAATCTTTTAAAGCAGAGGTTAACCAACTTTTTACGGGAAAATCCAGACGAAATGTTTTCTAGGCTTTGCAGGCCATACAATCTCTGCTATAAATACTCAACTCTCCTTTTGTTTTGCAAAAACACCCAAAGGGAATTCCTAAATAAACGGATGTGGCTCTGTTCCAATAACACATTGCTTAAATAAAAGGGGACTGCAACCTGGGTTTGGTCTCTAGGTTCTTGTTTGTTGACTCTTATGCTAAGGTTTGCATAATTACCTTTTTTAATAAGATTTTTGTGTATTTGAGAGAGAGAGACAGAGGCAGCAAGAGAGCACACAGGAGAGGGGAGGAGAAGGAGAAGCGGGCTCCCCACTGAGCAGGGAGCCTGACCTGGGGCTCAATCCAGGACTCTGGGATCATGACCTGAGCAGACGGCAGATGCTTACGGACTGAGCCACCCAGGCACCCCGCATAATTACCTTTTATTAGATCTAAAAGACGAAATGGTTTTTTGCGGAGGAAAACTCATTCCTATTATTTAGTTTGATTTTTTTCTATTAAAAAAATCTAATTAAACATAGGTTTTTAGCAGTTCTTGAACTTAATATTTTGATTTGCTTTTTCCATTGGGCCATTATTGGAAACAATATAATTGCAGACATTCTACGGAAAATAAAGTTCACAATCATAAGGTTTAATTTTGGCCATCACAAACATGTCAGGCCTTTAGCTATAACGAATCTTGTTTTACACCTAAAACTTGGCCATCTGCACACCCATAAGACAGGCAGGCCACTTATTGTTTTGTGGTATATCATTTAGTTCCTTTCTGCTGAAATAAAGTTCTTTTGTGAGGTAGATATGTGTTAGGCAAAATCCCAAAATAAATAAGCAGAAGACACAAATTCTGAGACCTGAGAAATGCATAAACCCTTGGTAACTAACCCAGATAATATAAATGAAATTTTAATGCTACGTATAATGAAATAAGAAAGTATTTTGACTTATATATGATGAGAAAGCATTTTGAAACAATCAAAGAATTGATAAATATACTCAGTATTAGTCTGAAAGACAAAAGTTTTTCAAACCATTGTTTTATGAACTCACAGGAAGACAAAATTCCTAGCTATATCCAGTTCATCTATGTCCATACTGATATACATATTGAGTTGCATTATGCCTAAGCATCCAGTAATAAAGTTGAACATTAAAATACACCAAATGTTTTTTTCTCACATGCTATTTAATATCATATGTTTCCACATAATCGATTGCTGGGTGTCAGTTGGACAAAACTTCATTTTGAGAATGTTTCTACATTACCTTAATAGAATATTATTTATATAGCAGTGTTGCCAATATAGCATCTCATGTCAAAATGACAGAATAAATACTCACACACACATACACACACACACATACACTACACTTTCATGAGTTTTAAAGCACAATGCTAATAGAATTAATTTTAGTTATATGT
Source organism: Callorhinus ursinus (assembly GCF_003265705.2). NCBI lineage: Eukaryota > Metazoa > Chordata > Mammalia > Carnivora > Otariidae > Callorhinus > Callorhinus ursinus. The sequence goes on from NW_027397066.1 coordinate 136,754,456, forward strand.
AAAATAGATTTGATAGAAGGGAATAAATTGTACTTGAAACCAAAGCAACTGCTATTCTTTCTGTACAAGAAGAGAACCTGATATAAAATACTCTGTGCATGAATTCAAGTTGCACATAGTTCACTGTGGTAAAGAAACTATTATCACTTTACTTCAACTATATCAATGGGCTTCTAGTAGCCACACTGACTACAGAGTATTGCACCTTACATCATTTGAAAAGCTCTGTATCATTTTATTATCACCTTGGAAATAATATTTTATTTATTCTACCATGTTGGAAAAGGAAAGTTTTTAGTCATTTTACCGTAATATCAGACAAGTCTTAAATGTAAATAAACTTGAGGAAAATTATGAAAAAATGGGATAGGAACCAATTGAAGACTAGAAATCAGGTTGATCACTAATCTATTTGAATGAGGAAAGTTCTGTATATTTAACATCTCAGAATTTCAGTCTGGGTTATGACTAAGAATAAGCAAATATTTTCTTCAGTAGAAACAAATAAAGACAAAATAAGTTTAGGAATAAATGACATTAGAAATGTTCAATGATTTATTTACTTATAGACCATGTTAAAATAATTTCTCAAATTATAATTCAGCAGTACTTTTTATAAACAGTAACCAGTTGTTTTGAGTACTATGAAAGTAAATACCAATATTTTTTAGGTTTTTAAATTATTGTAATCCCAAATTTACTAATTAAATTTAGCAGAGTTTTTCAGAGTTATTTCAGTGGGCATTTACAGGTTCCATATAATCTGAATTATGTGGTGCAAACTGAAACCCATCGTTTTTAATCAGGAAGACATGAGATGTTATCACAGCATGGCTTGGCATTCACTATTCACTCAATTCCACTCCAGGTGCTTTTCACTGGGTGGATTTGGCCTGTTGACTGAATTGGCCTCCCTGTGTCCTAAGATAACTGCCATGATTGGGAAGCCATATGGTGCAATGCTGTAAGCTATATTAAATTTGAGTCATATTTTGGCCAACTTTGTACTGATAATTGAGATTCAGAATTATATCTGTGTACATTTCTATATACTTACTGTTTATTGATGTAATTAAACTCACATTTTTTTCTGTCCCTTTTCAAATACTTGCTGATATAAAATCATGCTAGAATTTAAACTTAAAGGCAGTAGTTGAGAAAAGGAAAGGAAGAGAAGGTGACACTTTAGGTCCACCCTGTATTTACCTTTAAAGAAGCAGTCTTCATTGTGAACAATGGTAATCTTTTGCTTTTTCAGGCAAGCAGCTCTATGCACTTCACAGTGGTTTTCATAAAATTCTCCATCAGATCCACACACAGGTTTGTAGTGCCGCTTGCAAAGGTCCATACAGGCACATTCTGCTTGCCCTGTCTCTCTGCTGATGACACAGTGCCTTCCCAAACCACAGTATTTATTTTCACAAGACCCCAAAGGGCCATCCTGAATCAGGAATCCTGAAGATAAAGAAGAGGAAAATCATTTGTAGTCATATGTCTAAATAATATGTGCATGTCAAAGTATAAAATAAAAAGAAGTTTAAGAGAAATATAGTATAATCAGGGTTCAGTTGTTCTCAGGGCAAAGGAGACTTGTATCAGACAGGTAGATGACCTGTCTCACACTCAACATTCTCCCCCTCCTACTCTCCTGTGATGTAGCTCTCTTCTCCCGCTCCAATGAGTAGCGTGGTCCTTAAGAAGAGGATCCACAAAATTAAGCTGCCTGAGTTCAAATCCTGGTTCTACCATTTACTAGCTGTATGTCTTTGGAGAAATTACTTCTTTGGGCCAAGTTGTCTCATCTGTTAAATGTTGGTAATAGTATAGACCACCTCCTAAAGTTGTACAAAATACTACTACCTGTAATAATCTGCAGGAATCACTTCCTTGTCATATAGTAAATGTTAAATAAATGTCAACTTTTACATGAAGAGAATTCTGGATAGGAGAAATGACATGTATGTATATAAAGCAGGAAATAGGAATGGAAAATAATTGTGCCTTGAAAACTTCTTGGTGGGTTCTGACAGCTGATCTTTTCTTGTTTTGACCTTTGCCACTGGACAATCACTAATACATTTCTCAACTAAATGAATAAATCATGAAGAATTCAATTTTCTTGCTATTTATTCAGTTTAACAATCTCCATTGGCATCAGAAAAGAGTAGGTGTGTCCAGCAGTCTTGTACTAAAACCAAACTAATCAACTTGAATTCCTACAATTTTATAGACAGATTTGGCTTTTCTCCTTTGAGAATTTAACTGGAAAGTAAAATAAAAGTCAGTAAACTAACATACATATGAGAGACACACACAGATATATATATATATATATATATATTATATATACATACATATATACATATGCATGTGTGTATATATGTGTGTGTGTATGTGTGTGTGTATAACCATCAGTGACACCTATATTTTGTAAAAAAGAAAGAAAACATTTAGGAAGTAATAAATGACAGTAATTTTATTAGATATTTAGTGTATATTTTTAGCTTGTTGATTTAAAACCATCTCTCCACATGATGACATCATATCATTAAGAACATAGATTCTGATCCAGAGTTTAAACCATAACCCAATCAGTTACAATCTTCAGGACCTAAACATCTGTAACTCAGTTTCCTCATCTGTAAAATCAGGATCATACCATATTCTCATAGGGTTATCAAAACTAAAGGGCTTGGCACATATAAAACTTCATTTAATTGCTAGTTGTTGTTGTTATTATTATAACCACCTTTTTAGAGACTAATTTTCATAAGAACAGATATATACAAATGAACAAGTATTTAAAAATCAACTTTGTTTTTAAATGAAACCTACACAGTACTTTTACTTTAATACATACATGTATTTCCAAATGGAGTGTAGCAAATTTAATATTACAAAAAGAGAAGACCAATACTATCAACTGTGTTTTTTTTAAAGCACATCTTTTGATAGCAGTATAAATTGGGATAAATCTTCTTGAAAACAATTTTTAAATACTTGTGTTTTTTAAGTTATTATTTATTTGACAGAGAGAGAGACAAAGTGAGAGAAGGAACATAAGCGGGGGAGTGGGAGAGGGAGAAGCAGGCTTCCCGCCAAGCAAGGAACCTGATTGCGGGCCTGATCCCAGGACCCTGGGACCATGACCTGAGCCAAAGGCAGACACTTAGTGACTGAGCCACCCAGGTGCCCCAATTTTTAAATATTTGAAACTCTTTGATACCACATTCCAATTGCTGAGAACACAATCTATAAAATTAAAAAATAAGAAAAAGAAATAAAAAGATACATAATTTACTGAACAAATCTTCCCAATGCAGTCTTATTTTATATGATAACTCACTGAAATATTTTTGTAAATTTTGTAAGGTATATTTAATGTGGTAGTTCTGAAGTTTAGCATGCATGAAAATGGCCTAGAGAAGTTGTTAGAACATTGATTCTGCCTTCAATCCACCTCAGAGTTTTTGATTCAGTAGATCGGGACTATATGTAGCCCAAAATTTGTATTTCCAAGTTCTCATGTGATGATGGGATCATACTTCAGGGTCTTTGATTTATTGAAATTCTATTTTATATTTAAAATAAATATAACACAAAGAAGAAGGCTAGGTAAACCATTAGGCAATGTTCTTAAGTGGAAAAGATGAGAAGTTTATGCTATGATTAAAAACATATAAAATAATGCAAGTATTTAGAAGCAACTAAGCAAAGATAAAGAAAAACAATTAGCTAGGTGAATATAATACTGGGCAAATTTTTCTGCTGGCATTATTGCCTTTTAATGCTCAATGCAATACATTAAAAAAGTCCAAAGTTATGTCAGCTGTGACCGTAAAATAATGACTGATTTCAATTTGGAAAATCTTTTTCCTCAACCTTATGCCAGTATTTATGCCAATTGTTGATCTAATGTTTATAGAGTCCAAGATGTGGCTGTCAGAAATCTGACTCACATGCTTGTATTTTCTATAATTTTACACATCATATTTTCTTTGTGTTCTTACTATTAATTCTAAATTGGGTGGGGTTCTTTTGTATCAAATACTTTAAGATTTATCAAGAGAATAATTTTTTACTGTCAAAGAATGAGTTTAATGTTTATTGAGAGTTTGATCATTCTACATTTTAGTCACAAGTGAGTTGGCTAACTGAATCAGTAGTTATCTTTTTGGGGAGGAATGCTGTGCTAAAAATGAAGTCACTTCTCATATATCTAGGTTGGTGAATTGCTTTCTTCAAATCTCTCCTCTTTTTTCCTCTCAAAGCCTGTAGTCCAGTTCAGATTTGTATTAGGATATTGGTCATTTTCTAGAAGTTAATGAACTAGCTAGAAGCTGCATGTTGAATGTAGTTGCTACAATTAAAGGAAATTTAATTAATTCATATGCAATCCAAAAGAAAGCTCATATTATGTAAATGAATAGCTAGAACATATCCTTTCTGACAGTAATTATCCATGACTAACGCTGAACTTAAGTTTCAGCTGAGATTAAATCAATTTTATACTGATCAACATGTCAAAGATTTCTTTTAAGTACATTCAGTCAGATGACACATTAAATGAATTTTAATCAAGAACTTATATCATGTTCTCTCATAACTTGATAAAAAGCATTTGTTCCCAAAAAAGTGCGGTATATTTAACACGCACATCATTTTATAATTTCTATGCCTTCACAGCATTATAAAAACTCTTCAAACAGATTTAAAACAAAGATGAAACCTTAAAAGATGAAAGACACCAAATCATAAAGCAAAATAATTCCTTAGAATTCTAAAGATGGTCTTTTCAGACTCCCAATCATGATGCATCTCTTCATTTATATACATAATATGCAATTTATCAAACAATACTTAATATAGAATTGATGTAAATTGAAATAAACTTTAATAAACTATACTTATTTTTATTTGTAAGGTTCTATTTTACTTGCTATAAATAAGACAGATGAAAAGAATAGTCATTGATACTTTTCTTAGTGGTTCCCAAAGGGCATAGGGCAGGATTTGAGTGTGCCCAAGTAGTGGGGCAAAGAATTAGGGGCACAAAGAAGAGTGAGATGGATAACAACAGGTAAAACTCACAAGCAATGTATCATGTCACTGTTGAGGTTGTCTTACAAATGGGTTAGGAGTTCAGAAGTTTGCTCTAGGGATAGGGTATGAAATAGATTGATACTGAATTGAAAATAGGAACAGCAGAGGAAGGAAAAAAACAGATTTTGATGAGCTAACTATCTCTAATGATTCCAATGAAATATAAACATAATTAATTTAGAGTGCCGAGTTATTTGAGGTGTTTTCTCATAAAAACGTATAGTGCTAAAGTACAAAATATAAGCATTATGTTAACTTTGATTTGTTAAACAAAACAAAAGATTTTTGGTCATAGAACAGGGTTACAGTCTTTGCTTTTCCATTACCTATTTGTCTGACCTCATCCAGGTTGTAATGTCTTTAGGCCTGATATGCAAATGGTAAGCTAAGAGGGAACTAATAAATTATCTTTTGAGTTACTCTTGTCCAATCCCTTCACTTAAGAATGTTTGGTAAAATATCATTTTGATTTTAATAAAAGCTATTATCTGAGAAATATGTTAATAAGCTTTCTCTAGAATGCTTCATATTTAAACTCAACTACATTAAACAATCATATACTTATAATTCTCTAGTTTAAATATTTTCATATTCTAGAAACAGCCTCAGCCATATAAAATGTAAAATTATTTTTCACATAGATTTTGTATTTCTCTTTTCTAAGATTTTGTCATTATATATATTCACTTTTGTATCATGTTAATAATTTCAACAATGGATCATAAAATCAGAGTCCTTTAATTTGTATTCCAACTGTCAATACAAATGTAATTTTTAGGCAATTAGTTAAAATTGGTGAGCCTTGGTTTCCCTAACTATAACATAAAAGAAACTCTGTAAGTATTATTTAATGAATAAATAAAATGAGGATAATAGTAATGGCCACAGGATTATAAGATTGATCCTACAAGAGGACTCTGTGAGATAATGCACTGCACATGCTTGGCTTAGAGTATGTGTTTAATAAATATAGTTATAATTATTAAGAATTATCCTTACTATAGACTTGGCATGTAGAACATATTGACTTAAAATTACTAGAATGAATAAAGAACAACTTTTGACAACTCTAGCTTTTATATGTCCATTAGAAATGTATTTATGGGAGTGTGGAAATATCTTTTTCCCAAATAACATATCTAAAATTTTCAAGAGTATCCACTACATAAGAATTTCCCTCATCTGAAAAAACAATACAAAACAAAACAAAAAAACCCTCAAATTTATATGATTACATACATATTTATATGATTTACATATTTTATAAATAAGTATAATACTTTGGTGACATTTTGTTACCCACATATAGCAAAATTTCAAAACTTTTCAGTAAATGCAAAATACAATTTCTTGTTGCACACTACAAACTCTAACAAAACACATTCAGTTCTCACAAATTTCATGGCAAGTAGCAGTTCAAGTAAATATTCCAATGCCTGCAGAGGATTGAGCATAGTATGACATTTCATGGCCTTTAATGATTGCGATATGTATATCCTCCTACTTCTTTGTGAAGTCGGTCAAAATAAGGCTGCCTGAATGATAGTTTGCCCAGTGTACCACTATTGAAATACAGTTTGAAGGGTCACATGTCTGTACTTCAGTGAATTTGGAAATTTCTTCCCCATCTTATTTTAGACAGCCCATTGGACTTCGGTAAACATCTTCATGTAATTCTGCAATCAGATTGATTTTAAAAGAAGTAAATACGAAAAAAGATAAGAAAAAAAAAAACAGAAACTCAGATAAGTTCCAACCATCCAAATTACAGTTTCTGTTTAAATCAAAGAAATTTTTGCCACATAGATGATTTTTGATGTGTCATTTTAAGAAGTTATCACTAGCTAATATGCTAACAGTTATTACTTCTTGTTTGATGTTCTCAACTGCAGTATAAGTCCAACAGCAGAACACTGAAAGAGCTTAAGATGCACTCTCAAAACTCTTTCCAACCCCAACTAGTGACCTTGATACCAAAGCACACAAAAATGTTTCCTCATCATTAATTTTACCCTTTCCAAGTCCCATCTAGCAGCCAGGATTTCTCTATTAACTTAATATTTCTATCCTGTTGAGAGCTGAGTAGTACTTGTGGTTATACACTTTACCAGATAAAAATACTCACATCATCTGTGTGATTTATATAGATCATGGAAATGGGTTGGAAGCTAAAGAAATCTCACTCGAAAATACTTTCCTTTAGTAGCTAGAAATGCAATGGCATTATAGATAGGTCAGTAGATGGATAACTTGAGAAACGGATAGATCAGAGGTGAGTATATGGCATTTAAGACCTGTTTTTTTAGATAAGAGTGATTATTAAAAACAAAATATTTACTTTTACATATTTTAGTTCTATAAAGATTTTGAGTGATATTAAAAGAAAGAAGTATTTCTTTTGCTTAATAGCGGCTACTATCCTCTATAAATGATATTGACTGATGTAACAAATAAGAAAATAAATCAACTAGCAGACATAAAATAAAAGCTCTATTTTATAGACATATATGCAAAGGTAGTAAAGACATATGCTAAATCATCTGTGGTACTTAAAATATTTCAGGCTTTGGAATAAACCCAAAACTTTAAAAATACCTTATTTCTTATTTATTTAAAAATTTAAAGCAGTAGATGGATTATTCCCAAATAATGTAGATATTTTCACACTTGATAAAGAATATTAAATAACAATGGGGCTCCTGGGTGGCTCCATTGGTTAAGCATCTGCCTTCTGGCTCAGGTCATGTCCCAGGGTCCTGGGATCCAGCCCCGCATCAGCCTCCCTGCTTTGCAGGGAGCCTGCTTCTCCCTCTCCCTCTGCCTCTCCCCCTTGCTTGTGCTTTCTCTCACTCTCTTTCAAATAAATAAGTAAATAAAAGAATATTAAATAACAAAATAAAATATTTAAAGTGAAGATGAAACATTGTAATGGGGGCGCCTGGGTGGCTCAGATGGTTAAGCGTCTGCCTTCAGCTCAGGTCATGATCCCAGAGTCCTGGGATCAAGTCCCGCATCGGGCTCCCTGCTCCTTAAGAGCCTGCTTCTCTCTCTGCCTCTCTCTCTCTCTCTCATGAATAAATAAATAAAATCTTAAAAAAAAGAAACATTGTAATGGAAAGGTATATTTGATTAGGTAATCTTCGGATTCATTATAATGCTGATTGTTGGAGTCAGACCAACCACATGGCTAATAGGGAATTGAGGGAGAAAAGACAGCAATTTCTGTTAGAACTGTAAGAATGACTGCTAGAAAAATATTGCTCTTAGAACTTAAAAGTTCCAATTTTAAAATCCACTTCAAAAAATTATTTTTAATATGCTTCATTTCCTTTGAAAAATTATTTTTCTTGGGGCACCTGAGTAGTTCAGTCAGTTGGGCTGAGATTCTGCTTCTCCCTCTCCCTCTGCCCCTCCTACCCACTTGTGCTGTCTCTATCTCTCTCTCAAATAAATAAAATCTTTAAAAAAAAGAAAAATAATTTTTCTTTACAAAAAGTGTTTTTAAAACTTTGATTTTATGTTTTTAATTAATAGACTTTAATTTTTTGAGCATTTTTAGGTTCATAGCAAAATTGTGTGGGGGGTACAGAGAGTTCCATAATCCAATCACAAAAAGGCAAATATGATGTGATTCCAATTATGAACTCCTTAGGGAGTCAAAATCGTACAGACATAAAGTAGGATGGTAGTTTACAGGGGCTGGGAGAGGGGGAATGGGGAGTTATTGCTTAATGGGTACAGAGGTTAAGGTTTGCAAGATGAAAAGAGATCTGGAGAACTCTGAAGAGTGGTGGTGATGGTTGCACAGTATCACCGTCCTTAGTACCACTGAGTTGTACACTTAACAATGGTTTAAAATGTAGTTTTATATGTATTTTACCACAATAAAAATTTGGGAAAAAAATTAAAGTACAAAGAATTCCTATCCCCCTGTATTCCCTCCCTCCAGAATACACAACCTTCTCCACCATCAACAAAACCTGATCATCTACTATTTGCAAAAAAAGAGCCTTTGTTTCCTAAGAATCAACTTATTACCACATCGAGGACACTATACTTCCATGATTAAGTTATAAAACTTCAATCTCTGTCAGTTTTGAGGTTCTTTTTTTCCTCTTTGATGGTGTAAGTCAATGTAAGGGAGGGCTTTCTGAAACAGCAAGGCATGAGAAATCAAATACATCTGATGTCAGTTTCAGAATACACACTTCATTACTTTACAACTCTAGCTCCTATTACCATGGTCACTCAAATTCTTTGCACGTTAAAACAAACAATCAAAACATAAAGCACTGTCTCTCATCAACTCATTTTTTTCAACCAACCACCTACTTCTCCCCTCCACCAACTGTGGCTTAAATCTACTTCATATACAATTTCTCCATGAACTTTATCTTCTGAATTCTGTCAATTCCCCTGCCTTAAGTGTTTGGAATAAAAGCAAATGTTTTTGGCTTTTCATGAACTTAACTTCTTAGAGGTAACAGACACAGGTTCAATCTGGAGCTTGAATTGGACAAAGTTCAAGGAGGAAATAAAAGAATACTACCTCAAAAATATTGTGTCACCACCTTATAATGTAAGGACACATAACCCAGCCTAGTAGGGCTCTAGAAGGCATTCTAGAGGAGAAAAGGCCCACACTGTATGGGACTTAGTCATGTAAAGAAGAGAATCCAAAAAGGAGATTTTGAACAAAGGTATGAATATATACACATGATGATTCCATGTTACCAGAATACAGAGATTATGGTTGATTTTGTTAGAAGATGTGGTTAGCAAATTAGGGAAAGGATTATAATGAACAGCTCTGAAGACTATGTTAAGGATATGCTACTGTGGCAGTGGAGCTGGTATTTGATAGTTTTAAGAAGGATTCTATGTAGTGGATAGAAAAGAAAGACAAGTCAGGAAGCTACCAGCCTGGCCTTCGTGGAAATAATGTGAGCCAGAACAAGGACAGCTATAAGAAAATCAATTTATGGAACAGTATAGTATCAGTCATAAAAGAGGAGGCCAAAAGAGTAGCTTTGAACATAAGGAAAAAGTTAAAGAGTAGTTATAAAGATAACTTTGTGAATGGCATTGTAAGCAGCTGAAGACAAATTCTTAACAGTCTCAATAGTCTTGAATAATAATAACAGTAAGCACAATAAATAATTGGCTGTGGATTAAAATGACACAGTTGAGGGTGGAATTCAAATGCCTTTAGTTGCACCAATTTACATCATTGTGTTATTTTTCATTAACACTCAGTTATCTCATATACAAGAGTGGGGAAAGAAGACTATAGTACTATTCAGAGAAATAGCTCGACTTGTCAAGTGTGGTGGAAGGATTTGACAGGCAGGGATACTCACCATGATACTGATGAGGAGGACATGGTGGAAGGATTTGAATGGAAGTAAAGCAGAAGCAACTCAAAAGAAAGTACTGCAAACAGGGTACAGATACGGGAAAAGGGCAGTTTTCTGAGTTCTTGCCTGGTAAATTGTTTTAGTACTTTAATATCACTTATAGTCAAGGAATTAAGTCCAACATATTCTTTTCAGCTGAAATGACAATCCATTATGATGTTTCTCTAATACATTTGGAAAATAAAAAATTCTCCTTCCTTCCACCCAAATAACAGGAGACTTTTTTATATGTAAAATTGCCAAAGTCTTGAGTTTTCTATTTTTTAAGTTATTGTTTATTATCTCCTTTATATTAAGAAGCTCTAATACATATGTGTCTTTTTCATGTGTCTGAAAGTTAAGCTGTATCTAGCAGAAATATAATTTACATAGCTTAAAACTAATTATCCTAACAATAAAATGATTGTCATATTAGAATTTTTAATACATTTGTTTTTAAAATCTTACTTAAATTTTTTTAAGTTCTTATTTAAATTCCAGTTAAGGAACATACACTGTAATATCAGTTTCAGGTATAAAATATAGTGATTCAGTACTTCCATACAACACCCAGTGCTCATCCTAACAAGTACACTCCTTAATCCTTATCACCTATTTAACCCATTCCCCCGCCCACCTGCCCCTCTGATAACCATCAGTGTGTTCTCTATAGTTAACAGTCTCTTTCTTGGTTTGCCTCCCTCTCTGTTTGTTGTTGTTGTTGTTGTTGTTATTTTCTGTTGCTTGTTTGTTTTGTTTCTTAAATTCCACATATTGTCTCTTTCTCTGACTGACTTATTTCACTTAGCATAATACTCTCTAGCTCTGTCCATATCATTGCAAATGGCAAGATTTCATCCTTTTTCATGGTTGAGAAATATTCCAGTTTGTGTGTGTGTGTGTATGTGTATGTGTGTGTATGTGTGTGTGTGTATATATACACACATATAAACTACCAAACTGAAGTTATATATATAATATATATATCACTTCTTTATCCATTTATCAGTGAATGGACACTTGGGCTGTTTCCATAATTTGGCTATTATAGATAATGTTGCTATAAACACCAGGGTGTATATATCACTTGAATTAATACTTTTGTATCCTTTTGGTAGATATCTAGTAATACAATTGCTGGATTGTAGGTTAGTTCTATTTTTAACTTTTTGAGGAACCTCCGTACTGTTTTCCAGATTGGCTGCACCAGTTTGCATTCCCACAGACAGTACAAGAAAGTTCCTTCCCCTAACTCCACATCCTCACCCAACACCTGTTGTTTCTTGTGTTGTTGATTTTAGCCATTCTGATAGGTGTGAGGGGATATTTCCTTGTATATAGCAATATAGGCACACCTCAAGAAGTAAGAAAAATCTCAATAAGCAACCTAACCTTGCACCTAAAGGAACTAGAAAAATAACAACAAACAGAGTCTAAAGCTAGCAGAAAGGAAGAAGTAATAAAAATTAAAGCAGAAATAAATGATACAGAAACAAAAAAAAGAAAAGAAAAAAGAACAAAAATCAAGAGAACAAATCAATGAAACCAGGAGCTAGTTCTTGGGAAAAAAAATAAAATTGATAAACTTCTAGCCAGACTTATCAAAAAGAAAAGAGAAAGGACCCAAATAAATTCAATCACAAATGAGAGAGGAGAAATAACAACCAACACCACAGAAATACCAACAGTTATTAGAGAATATTCTGAAAAACTATGCTAGTGAATTGGATAACCTGGAAGAAATGAGTAAGTTCCTAGAAACATATAAACTACCAAAACTAAAACAAGAAGAAATAGGAAACTTGGGCATACCAATAACCAGCAAAGAAATTGAATTAGTAATCAAAAACCAAAAGTTCAAGGCCAGTGGTTCCACAGGGGCATGCTACCAAACATTTAAAGAAGAGTTAATACCTATTCTCAAACGATTCCAAAAAATAGAAAAGGAAGGAAAACTTCCAAATTCATTCTATGAGGCTAACATTAACTTAAAATATTTCTATTTAAAATCTTACTTAGCTTATATTCCATTATGATTTCTAGGTCTTTGGTCTTACTGATTTACCCCTGTTCTCTAGCTTTACATATTTTGTTTGTTTGTTTATTATTGTTGTTTTGCTTTATATCACTGTTTATTATTTCCCACTTTCTAAAAAAACAATTTGGTTTTTCAACTTATTCCATGTATCACATCTGCATATTTGCAGTCTCATTTTTCCACAAAATAAAATAAATATTCTAATTCATTGTGTAACCAATACAAAAGCTTTTTCAGTTATTTTTAAATATTATTAATTTTATTAAATAATTGAGCTGTTTTCTTAGCATTCCAAATATTTTGATTGTGGTGTTCTCCCAATCACTGGATGTTGGTTACTTTCAAACCACTGATGAACTCTGTAAGTTATATAACAAAACACAATATTATACTACAATATACAAAGAAATATTTTATCTTTTTATAAATGTTTCAATTTCTATATGCATGATAATCTCTACACACACCTTTATATCATGTACAATTTGCTTAGATAATATTATTGTTTTATATTATGGCAGACAGATATGGCAGATTTGATGTAAATTTAGAAGTTATTTCATGATCTGGCACCTCACTTTCCCTACCCTGCCAACATATCTGGCACTGCTACTCTTTTCCAGGGGTTTCTCTGTCATTATGCCTTTTAGGCTCCAGGGCCACATGATCCCACTGGACTGATATTATATAGTGTTTATAACTTGGTGACTTATCCTTGTTTTTTTCCTCTATCAATCTTCTCTTTCTTGGATGTAGAGGTTATGTTACAGAATTCTCTAAAAAAGGTGACTAGCCAAGTCCTAGAAAGTATACTAACATACGTGTCATTTGTACTTAGGTTCCAAAGGACCTTATGTTTTAGTAAGGATATGAGATAATTAAAACATAAATGTTTTATAAGTTAAAAAAAAACTTGTCACATGAGAGATACAAAGCGATATGAAATTTTAGAGTAGGAGATTCATTTTGAGGGAAAGTAATAACAAAATCTTCTTAATAGAAGTCATATTGGATCAGAGATTTTAAAAAATTGGCTAGGATTTTGACAGGTGGAAATTGGTTGGAAAAGAAAGAGCATGGAACACAGAAAAGCAACATTTTGTGTCCCATAAAACTTGGCTCTTGTATCTTTTTTTTTTTAAGATTTTATTTATTTATTTGACAGAGAGAGACACAGCGAGAGGAACCAAAGCAGGGAGAGTGGGAGAGGGAGAAGCAGGCTTCCTGCTGAGCAGGGAGCCCGATGCGGGGCTCAATACCAGGACCCTGGGATCAGGACCTGAGCCGAGGCAGACGCTTAACGACTGAGCCACCCAGGCGCCCCTCTTGTATCATTTTTATATGAACCCTACAAGTAGTTTCAGAATGATAATTTCCAAGGTTGGTAAGCCAATCTTTATCATTGTCCCGATGAAGGAAAGCTAACAGAACTTAGCATATCTTTTCTTAAATGATTTATTTTTAGGTAATTACTTAACATATATTTAAAAAATTACATAAAAAGCAGCAATATAGTTTTTTTTCTATTTTGTTCTTTGAGTGATAGCTCCGAAATAAAGAAACACCTCCAAACCAAATTTCCTTTCTAATAACAACTATTATTTATGAATACGAACTAAAGCATTTTCCTAAGTATTTTCCCTTTCTTAATCTTTGTAACCTATGAACTAAGTTGTATTTGTTTTCTGTTTTACAAAAAAAAAAAAAAAGAAAAGAAAATAGCTCAAAATGGTTACTTATTATGTCCTAGGTCACGCAACTGGTAAGCGATGGCACCAGGCTTCAAAGTCATGTCGTTTGAAATATTAATCATTACATTATTTTGCCTGTATTTTGTTCTTATTGATTTTTATAATTCTGTTGTTATATATAGGAAATACGATTATAGGCTACTGGAAAGGTAAAACTTGAGCTTAGTAGAAATTTTAGGAACCTGAATTTGACAGTCATCTATATAAATTGATAAGTGATAACCTAAATTAATGATTTGTTAAAAAAAAAGAAGTATATATAGAAGGATGAGTTGGAAGTATAGCAACTTGGACTTTGGAAAGTTTTTCACAAGATTGAGAGTACCTTCACCTTTAGTCATAAAAGAACTTGTAATTAAAAAAAAAAGGTCTTATTTGTTCACTAGTGATTAGGAGATTGGACCAGGAGTTCCACTGCCTGGGCTTAAAACCAGACTCCATCAGTAACTGTATAATCTTGAAAATTTTCTTGGTTTCTTTTTACTTTAGTTTTCTCATCTGCAAACTGATTTCATAGACTTATTATAAATTAATGCATGTAAAGCCCTTAAAATACTATCTATTAATAAGTACAATATTACTGTTAGTTATTATTAACATCAATATTATTGCTGCTGTTGTTATTGTTGTTATTTTATTTCATTTTAATGAATAACCAAAAAAGGAGGCGATTTTCAAAAGAGTAACAATCCAAGGGGCGCCTGGGTGGCTCAGTCGTTAAGCGTCTGCCTTTGGCTCAGGTCATGGTCCCGGGGCCCTGGGATCAAGCCCCACATCAGTCTCCCTGCTCGGCGGGAAGCCTGCTTCTCCCTCTCCCACTCCCCCTGCTTGTGTTCCTTCTCTCACTGTGTCTCTCTCTGTCAAAATAAATAAATAAAATCTTTAAAAAATAAAAGAGTAGCAATCCAAAGCTTATGTGCTATTTAATACTCATTGGAACAATATTTAACAAGATAAGCTCTCAGGTTATCCTACAAACTCTACTTAAGCCTTGATGATTCACTACTATGGTACCATATTAATGATATTACAGAAAATGTTCTCCAACAAAAATGTGGCCAGCAGTTTAACTTTGCATCTTATGACCATATTTCTTCTTTTGTAGAAGATTTCCTGCCAACATTGTCAGCTTATCCTGTAACGGAAGTAAGAACACCTCCAGTTTCTACCTAATGATTTTATTGATACAAGAACTCTAGTTTGGCAGGGCATTTGTAAGGGGTTGGTAAAAAGAAAAATGAGAACATCAAGATAGTAGGGACAGAAAACTTTGGAGACCAGTCACTACTATCAATTTTGATACCCAGAGAACCTTTGTTTCCAATTTATTCTCTGTTCTAGGGTACACAGCATCAATGGTGCAAAACTCCCTGCCTTTCCTCAATAAGGGGTGTCCAAACATCCCATGATGTCTTTCTGAAAAAGGCAATCTTTTGGTGCTTCATATCCAACTGCTGACCAATGTCTATCCTCACTGACAAAAGGAAGTTGGTGGTCACTGAATGCATCTTTGTTAAGAAACTCCTGATTGATATCTAGGGTTACTTGGTCAGAGCTCTCTCTTTAATTACCAGTAAGAAGTAATTAAAGGTTGGGCATCTTTACAGGACTGTTCACTGAACTCTTCTAGAGAATACAAGGACTTTTTCCAAATTGTTAGATGTCACATTCTGCCTCCTCCTTTGCACATATCTCTGTAGCTTCTGATTCTCAGTCATTTTTGCCCTATAGCAATTTCTTTATATTCAATTTTTATCCATTCAGGCCCAATAAGCAGACTTTTTTCCTAGGTTTCTCAGTGATCCTTATGGCAACCAACAGGATAAAACCATATATCCTTCACAAATAATCTTATGAGAAATGCATAGACTTAAAGACCCTCCTCTGAACATTTTATTAAACAAACAACAGGAACTATGTTCACCTAGTACAGATCTTCCCTTAATGAAATACAGATTAAAGTTTCTTAATAGTTGTTGCCTTGGGGAATTGCAGAAATTAAGAAAACAACAAAGTTTCTTTTACATATATTTCACACATATGTATTGCATACATAATCTAAGTATGTTCATGTGTATGTACATATATACACTACCACACGTATATTTTCCTCTTTAGTGCACGTCTCATTTCCTATGACATATTGAACATATGAACATCATTTTGTTCTCAGCTTAAGCCCTTCAAAAGCACTAAGAGGAAATTATATTAAAAGATAGGGCGCCTGGGTGGCTCAGTCAGTTAAGCATCTGCCTTCAGCCCAGTCATGATCCCAGGGTCCTGGGATCGAGTCCCGCATCAGGCTCCCTGCTCCGCGGGGAGGATCCTTCTCCCTCTCCCTCTGCCCCTTCCTCCTGCTCATGCTCTCTCTTTCCCTCACTCGTGCTCTCTCTCTCTCTCAAATAAATAAATAAAATTTAAAAAAGATATGTACAAGGATAAGGAGAACTGAACAAAAGATAGCAACAAGATATTAGAAGTTTGAAAGCATATAAATAAGTGGGAGCTGACTTAGTGGCTCTAAGGAAACTGAATCTGAACCCTATGTTGGTAAAGTTGAAAACCTTATTTACCACACAAATTCCTCAGAAAACTATATAAACTCGCAAGACCAAGTATCTCTCAAAAAGTGAGAGTGCCAATGATTTTAAAATATAGAGGCCTGCTGAAAATTATTGGAGAATAGACTAATTTGAATTTAAGTAAAATCTAAAAAAAAAAAGAAGAAAGTTATTGGATAAGTTGTTCAATTACTAGATTTTCTCCACTGAACAGCCTTGGTAGAAGTCTCAATGTTAATTCACTTAAGACACATACTATATGGAATCTGAAGAATACTGGATGTTGAATGCAGTGAAGAGAAGTTCTCTCCCCACAGTGCATTCAATCCTAGCACCATGCAAGAATATTGACAGTCATAAGCATTAGCCCTCAAGCAGGTGATTCAAAAACTCTTCTCTGAGGGATTTAGAACCTAGTATTGGGAGTTCCTTAAAATTTATCCACCCAGGTCACTCACAGAGAAGTTTACAGTTGAAAATCCTTACCCGGTACTCAGAAATTCCAAGTCAGCTTTTTGATATCTCTCTCATGATCCAAAGCAGAAAGCCAACATTAACTGGACATCTGAGTAAACTGTCTAACATGGAAAATAAGGCCAAAATAAACACATAGACAAAGGCAGTGTGAAATGAGAACGTGCAGAGAGAAAAATACTACAAAAATCAAACTAAACCAAACCTGTAATTTATATTCTGATAGAAATAAAAGATAATATTTAATCCCTGAAATAAGAGCAAGAAGAAATTTTTTAAAAACTAAAACAGTTATTGGAATTAAAACCCTGATAGTTAAATAAAAACTTCAAGAGGAAGTCTGGATAATAAAGTCAAGACAAACTTACTGATGAGAAAATAAATAGAAAATAAATAGAAAAAAAAATGATAACACATAGGAATAAAAAAAATAAAACTTTAAAGCAAAATGGATATCACTTCCAGAATTCCAAAGTCCAAATAATAGAAGGTCCAGATGGAGAGGGAAGAAAAACAGATGGTAGGAAATAATAAAATTATTAAAATATTTCCCAGAACTAAAAGGCATTAATCGCCAAATGGACAGTGTTCATCCAGTACCCAAAAAAAGGAATTACGATAGAATCATACAATGACATTGTGAAATTTAAACATATTGAAAACAAAGAGAATTTTCTACAAGCTTCCAAAAAGAAAAAATAAAATGTTCAGTCACACAAAATGGATTAGGAAACAGAGTAGCTTCTGATTTCCCAGCAGTAGCAGCCCTGCCAACTTCCTTACTGCAAACTTCCAGATCTTTAAGACATTCTATTATGGTGATCCCTTTGAAATCATCTCACCTCCTTACCAACACACCAGCATTCTTTGTCGAACTCCCACTCATCACACAGGTCTCACATTACATGGCTTCTCGTCAGAGACCTTCATTCACACCCTTCCTTTATATCTGTCTTTACACTACTTAACTACTAAAGTAACTCCACCACTGGTCATCAGTGTCAATGTGCTTTTGTAGAACTCCATGTCTTTTCTCCCTAAACCTAAAACAAAACTGTTGGTTTTGTTCAAAGCAAATATTCAAAGCAAGACTACTTGCTTGAATATTTGTTTAATGGCTGTGTCTCAGTAAATCTGGGTTCCAACAGAGCAAAGATGCTACCTGTTTGTTCAACAACTGTATCCTCATCCCCTGGCAGAGTCCCTGTTGATTCTTAATAAGTGAATAAATGAATGCTTGATACACTAGTTGATACTGTATCCAAAAAGATCAAAATGCATCAACAAATTGAATTACATTGTGAAATATTTATATATACATATCTATTTTATTTTATGTATACACACACATAATCTTTTAAAGTGACAGATACATAGATATTCAGTTAAAAATATTATTTTAAAACCCCATAAATTTGGCACAAATTTTATCTATGAGAAACATTACATGAGAAGATTTGTGATATGAAACACTGGTGCAGCGCATTTTCTGTATATCATGGTTGGTTAAAATATAATACCAGTGTTAAGTCAGAGTACTAAAATGTGCAATGTTAAAAAATAATAAATTGATTAAATAAAATTGTTTACAAAAATGTGACATAATTAAAAAATACTGCAATGTGCATACATAGCAAAATGATTGTCCCCAATCCCTGTTTTCTCTGAGCAATTTGGTTATAAAATGCTTTTAATAGTTTAATAGAAGCATTCTTATAAATAAGTATTATATTTATTTAAAGCTCTTTGCTATAGGGAATAAATTATTCTTAAACTGAAATTTCCTTTTATTGGTGATATAAGCCATAGAAAAGGTTTTCCAGTGGTTAATTTTCATTAACTTATTAATCAGTAATTTAAAAAATGTACATTTGTTGCTTCAGTCCTCAGCAGAGAGTAGTTAGTAATATGGAAATATATTTAAAGGATGTAGTGATAAAAAAAGAGAATGACACTGAGCATAATTCATAACTTTCCTAGTTATAACTGATATTATTAATTATATCATCTAAAGATGAAAAAATTGACACAAGTTAACTATTGTAGTGCTATCACTTTCTATAATGGCACAGAAAATTCTTGAAATATTTAATAATAAAAGAGAATGAATTTGGAAGTTATAATTTTCTTAGAATAGATGTAAGAAAATTATGTTTTTGTGTATTAAATTATAACAGAGCAAAAATTATGGTGAATTCCTAAAATACACAGTCCTTATTGTTGGAACACCTATAACTTGAAATTATATTGAAAATATTTGTAATGGGCACCTGGGTGGCTCAGTTGGTTAAGTGACTGCCTTCAGCTCAGGTCATGATCCTGGAGTCCTGGGATCGAGTCCCGCATCGGGCTCCCTGCTCAGCAGGGAGTCTGCTTCTCCCTCTGACCCTCTTCCCTCTCATGCTCTCTATCTCTCATTCTCTCACTCTCAAATAAATAAATAAAATCTTTAAAAAGAAAAAGAAAATATTTGTAATATGAGAAGCTTTATTTTCACTGTATATATATATGTTTAGGATATTTTCTCTTTATTTAAATCTCAAATAATCAAGATAAGACAATTCTATTTTAGGTTTATTCAGCCAATGGTTTTGGTAAGTTTTCTTCTTTATAATCTTTGGCTGATTCTAGATAGTTTGTACTCAGGCTCATTAAGCTGGCTAACACACTCGGGCATAAAAATGACCATGTAATGAAAAGGACTGTATAGGAGGACTTGATTTTTGTTATTTATGTGTAGCAATTCTTACTGCCAGTTTGGAGTTTGGCTAGATTTGACAGGAAATAAGGTATCATTCTGAATTACTGAACAAGTGGTAACATGAATAAAATAGTGAATCAGAAAAGTTACTTTTAAAGTTATGTGAAAGATGATGTCAGTGATAGTAGTGAACTAGGTAACTCCAAGCATAAACCCTCAGAATAAGCTTTATCTGAACTCTAGGAAATAGTCAAGAATTTAGAGAAACCAAAAGAGAGCTGAATCCATGAAACATCACCTTAAAAATAGTAGAAAGTCTTTGTGATATTTTTATTCGCTCTTGCCTATCTCTCTTTCCCAGCTTAGTGGTAATGTTAAAGATACCAGCCCATCTTCTCAACCATTCTGGCTCTAATCATTATAACTAAAATGAAAAATTCACTAGGGGCTTTCAACAGCAGATTTTAGTAAGCAGAGGAAAGAACCAGAAAACTCAAAGATAAGTCAATTGAAATTATCCAGTTTAAAGAACAAAAGTTAAAAGGAATAAAAATAAAAAAATGAATAAAGCTTAAGCGACCCATAGGACACCATCAAACATACAAAATGAGTAGTATAATGGTAGTCCAAGAAGGAGATGAGAGAGAAAAATATTTGCAGAAATGATAACAAAATTCTTCCCAGATTTAATTAAAAAAATTTCACATCCAATTGAGTCCAAGAAAGAGAAATGCACAAATATTCACACTAAGACACACATTAATTAAACTTTTGAAAGACAAAGAATCTTGAAAGCAGCAAAATATAAAGGACTTCTCCTATAAACTAAATCATCAGTAAAAATAACAGCTGATTTCTAAGCAGAAACCACGGAGGACAAAAAGTTGTGGGAGAATAACTTTAATCTGTTGAAATAGAAATACAAACAAGAATTCCATATTAGGTAAAACTATCCTTCAAAAAAAAAAAAGAAGAAGAGGAAGAAGAAGATAGCAGGAGGGGAAGAATGAAGGTGGGGAAATCGGAGGGGGATATGAACCATGAAAGACAATGGACTCTGCGAAACAAACTGAGGGTTCTAGAGGGGAGGGGGTGGGGGGATGGGTTAGCCTGGTGATGGGTATTAAAGAGGGCACGTTCTGCATGGAGCACTGGGTGTTATAGGCGAACAATGAATCATGGAACACTAATGTATGGGGAGTAACATAACATAATAAAATAAAAAAAGAGAGATGGGGTGATTATAACATTATCAGACAAAATAAAAAGTAAGTCTAAAATTGTTAGAAGAGACAGACAATGTGTACCAATTACACATTGGTAAAAGGATCATTTCACCAAGAAGATATAACAATGACAAACATACGTGCAATAAACATCAGACCTCCAAAATACATGAAGCAAATCTTAATAGAATTGAAAAGAAAAACTTACAGTTCTATAATGATAATTGCAGACTTCAACACTCCACTTTTAATAATGGGAAAAAACTAGAGAGAAGATCAATAATGAAATAAAAAAATATAACACTGTAAGCCAACTACACATAATGGACATCTTCAGAAAACTTCACCCCCATATAGCAGAATACACACTTTTTCTTTCAAATGCATGTAAAATAGTCCCCAGGAAAAACTCTATGTTAAACCACATGAGAAGTGTCAATACATTAAAAAAATTGAAGTGCTCCAAAGTATCTTCTCCAACTGCAAGGGAATAAAACTAGAAATCAATAACACAATGAACTATTCACAAATATGTAGAAATTAAACAATATATATTTAAATAGCCAAAGGGTCAAGGAGAAATCAAAATGGAAATTAAAAAAAATACTTTCAGATTAATGAAAATGAAAACATAATAAACCAAATTTATAGGATTCAAAGAGAGAATAGCTAAGAGGGAAGTCATAGCTACAAATGTTTACATAAAAAAAAAATCTTAAATCAGTAAGCTAACTGTACACTTCAAAGAATTGGAATAAGAAGAGAAAAATAAACTCAAAGCCAGCAGATAAAGATGATTGCAGAGATAAATTATATAGAGAATAGAAAACCAATGGAGATTAATTAAACCAAAGTTTATTCTTTGAAAATATCAACACAATTTACAAACATTTATCTTGATTCACTGATAAAAAATAAGGTGTGGAGAGAGAAGAGTCAAATTCTTAAATTAAAGTAGGGTCATGACTACCACTCACTGAAATATAAAGGTTAACTGAAAAAACAAGTAAAGAGATTGATTCAGTGATCAAAAACCTACCAATGAAAAAGCCCAGGACTAGACTTTACTGATTTCATCTATCAATCATTTAAGGAAAATTAGCCAATCATTCTTTTCCATTCATTTCCAAAAATAGGAGAGAATACAATATAATTCACCAAGTTAATAGAATAAAAGAGGGGAACAGATGGTTATATAAGTTAGTGCAAAAAAAAAAAAAGCATTTGATAAAATCCAACTTTTTTTTTAATTATAAAAACACTTAACAAGGGGCGCCTGGGTGGCTCAGTTGGTTAAGCGACTGCCTTCGGCTCAGGTCATGATCCTGGAGTCCCGGGATCGAGTCCCACATCGGGCTCCCTGCTCAGCAGGGAGTCTGCTTCTCCCTCTGACCCTCTTCCCTCTTGTGCTCTCTATATCTCATTCTCTCTCTCTCAAATAAATAAATAAAATCTTTAAAAAAAAAACACTTAACAAATTAGGGATTGAAGGGAATTTCCTCAACCTGATAAAGGTCATTTAGGAGACAACTCACTGCTAACTAATGCAGAATGACTGAAAGTCTCCCCACTATGATCAGGAACAAGACATAAATTACCAGTTTCACCAGTCTATTCAACATTTTATTGGAAATTCTAGAAAAAGCAATTTGGGCTGGGGTGGGGCGGATGAATAAAAGACACAAATTAGAAAGGAAGAAATAAAAGTATCTTAATTTACATATGGCATCATCTTATAAAGAGAAATGCTAAAGAAGCCTTGGAAAACAGAGTTAATAAACAAATTCAACACAGTTGCAGGATACAATATAAACACAGAAAAATCAGTTTTTATAAACTATCAATGAACAATCCAAAATGGTAACAGAAATTAAGAAAACCATTCCATTTACAATATGGCATGTAAAATAATAAAATATCTAGGGATAAAATTAACCAGTGAAAATCTTACACATTAGAAACTAAACACGTTGCTAAAATTTAAAATGACCTATTTGAAGGTCGATTACAAAGATATTCTACGTTGATGGATTTGAAGACTATTGTTAAGATCGCAATACTACCCGAAGTTTCCATTGTGGCTACCTATTATTATTATTTTACTTTATTTTGATCTTAAAAAAAAAGGTATTTTTTATTTATTTTTTGAAAGAGTGAAAGAGGGAGCAAAGGGAAGGGAGAGAAGGAGAGAGAGAGAGAGAATCAGAAGCAGACTCCCTGCCGAGTGCAGAGTCCAGCATGGGGCTCAATATCAAGACTCTGAGATCATAACCTGAGCTGAAATCAAGAGTCGGATGCTTAATCCACTGAGCCACCCAGGTGCCCCTATTTTAACCTTTATTCTTTTTTTAATGCTGATGAGAATATGCTTATAGTATAGATGTCATTATTTTTAAGGTGTTCTGGTTATTTTTGTAGTTTTAATGTGAAATGATTGAATAGGAATTTGTTTTCATTTATTTTGCTTGGTGTTTTCTTTTACGATCATTTAGATGATTGGCACATTTAAAAAAAAATCTGGAAAATTACTGACTAACATCTCTTGGGGCTATTACTTCAATCACATTCCCAGAAGTCCTAAAGTTTTCTTTTGGTTATTTCCCACCATAACCTCTATATCTTTAGCCACTCTGTACTAATCTTTTTAAAAATTTTCCTTTCCATCAACTTCTCATTAAAAGAACTGATTTTCTTTTTCCACTGTCTTAAGTTGAGGATTGGAGTTTCAGAGTTTTTCTGGGTCTCTTACCAGGCAGAGAATCAATTTAAGGCTTCAGTCTTTCTTCAGGATTACGACTTCTAAATTTCCAGTCTTCTGAGGTACAAATTAACTGTTCCTTTCTCTGTAAGGCCAAATCTCAGCTTCTAAGTTCTGTCTTGATAAGAAACTCTTGAGTTCACTACACGAGCTTGTATTTCATTCTGAAATTTAATGTATTTATAGCTAAAAGGTGCTTCTGGATAACAACATAGTCTACCATTTTGCAATAAGATTCCAGGATGTAATCACGGTTATCATTATACATGTACACCCTAATATCAACTGCCAGTAATCATCTGTGTTGGCCTCAGAATTCATGTTGAGATATTTTTGCCAGTTTAAAAGACAAATGTCTATATTACATGTATAATTAAAAAATGAACAGCAATTTCAAAAATGAACACTCTGTCTTATATTGTTTCAAAAAATGAGATATATTTGACATCATGAAATAATATAATGGTGAAGTAATTGATTAGTTGTTCTTGGCTAATTAGAAATGTATGGAAGCAGACATAAAGAATTCAGTATTTTAGTCAAACAAGGCCACATGCTGTCACAGCATGCTATAGTAGTAAGCATTGTAGAGTTGTGTAAGTAGAGAAACTGAGTAGAAAAATTGCTTTATAAAAAGTGAACATACATATTTTATACTCAGAGCTATCATCATGGTATCATATATGGACACTGAAAATAATGATTTTATTTTAGCAAAATAATGTCTATTAAATTAAATTAAGGATATACATTTGATATTACAGATTTTATAGTTTGGTTAGTAGATATGATGCTAGAAGTAGGGATTTTTTTTAGAAAATTCCCAAACTTTCAATGAGCAGGGATGGGGAAACTAGCACAATTCTGTCTTTCCATAGTGTTTATCTCAGATGAAACTTTTATTTGTATAAAGAGAAATTTATTCTCTAATATCACACAAAAAATATGTTGTTGCTATTAATAATCCAGCGAAGGCTGAGGCTTCTGATTAGTCAAAGAATGGGCAGCTATTATATTATTTTCCAAAGCCAAATGCTATATTATATGTAGATCTGGAAACTTTTCCTCCTAGAATTTACCCATGGTCAAACAACAAAATTGCTAATTTTTAGATTTCCTTTATATGAGGGAGAATCCCATCTACATCTCTTCTGCCCTTCCCAATTCCACAAACTACAGATAAGGAATGAAGAAAAGAATGTTACAACATTCTTTGAGTCCAGTCAGAGAAGCCTAAGAACAACAACAACAAAAAAGTAGAATTCTGAGAGAGGACCTCAAAGTGGAAAGGGAGAGAGAGAGAGGAAGGGAGCTAAAGACATTTTTTAGAATATTTCTGAACATCATCATATTATAATTTTACTTTACAATTGCTAATTGTAAATCTTGCTTTATCTTTTTCTGTTCTAATCAATGCTATTAATATTAAAATTTGTATGGGTAAAATAATTTTTGGTATACACTTACACAAAAAGGATGTAACCCAAACTTGTCAAAGGTTTCTTTACAAACTCATCATATATTTCTCCCTGTATACTATAATCCATATTTCAAATTCCTTCATCAAACTGGTTATAATCCAGTCTGATGTGTTCATTCATTAACTTATTTTTCAAATGACATATCTAAATTTTATAGTCTCCAGTTCTATCTGGTAACTTTTGAACTTTGAGTTGTAAATGATTAATTTTGTATTCACTAATTGCTGTCCTTCTCTCACCTCCTTCTATTGATATGGCTTCAGAAGATACAAAGCTTTTACAGAGTTTTTAAATAATGTAGAACTCTCGTGAGCACATTTACATCATAGATGTTGAATAAATTAAACATGGAGGCCATTAGACTGAGGTAGCTCTAATGCTGTGGCAAGTTACATAAGCAAACCAAAAGTCTAAGCCTGTAAATGCCTTAAAGTTCCAAAATCAAAACACTAAGGATAACCAATCACAATCACAGACAGCCAACTAGGCTTTGAACTACAGATAATCAAATAATTTCCTTTCTTTGCTTCCATATTTTCCCTGTATAATTCTTTCTTGGTGCCCAGTGGTGGAATGTTGCTAAACACTTCCAGTTTGGTACTGCCTAATTCAAACTGAATTCTGCCCCAACAAACTTAAAATTTTTAATATTCCTCAGTTTACCTTTTCTCAATGTTTTCCATTTGTTTCTGTAGAAACCTACCGGGAGTCCCAGAGTTGGTATGAAGATTATTTTATTTTATTTTATTTTTTTAGCTGCCCAACAAAAACGTTTATTTTTTTCTTTTCTTTTTTTTTTTTTTGATGTAGTGTTCCATGATTCACTGTTTACCTATAATACCCAGTGTTCCATTCAGTACGTGCCCTCTTTAATACCCACCACCAGGCTAACCCATCCCCCCACCCCCTCCCCTCTAGAACCCTCAGTTTGTTTCTCAGAGTCCATAGTCTCTCATGGTTCGTCTCCCCCACCGATTTCCCCCCTTCATTTCTCCCTTCCTTCTATCTTCTTTTTCACTTTTAAACTGAAGACATTTGAAATTCAACACATGCAGAAGGAAGCCTACTCTGAGCTTCCCTGATGTGACTAAAATCAGTCATGGAAATGAGGCTGTTATAAATTCCCTCTTCAAGGTGGGTCTACTCCAGGAGGAGGAATAAAAATAAGCCTACATAAAGCACTGAAAGAGAGACTGCTCATATCTGTATAGACAAATACATACTTTATCTCCCCTTTGTTCTCCTAAAAACCCACTTATCTTTCTTAAAGAAACCTTTTTATTCTTCCTATAAGAACCTTTTATCCCCCTTCCTATTCCTTACTACATTAGGTCTATAAGCTTGTAACTTTAATCATTTAAGGAAACGGTTACTTCTTTTGTTGGTTCCATGCATAGAATACATACATATAAACCTTTTTCTCCTGTTAATCTTTTTTGTCAGCTTAATTCTTAGGCACCCAGGTACTGAAATAAGAGGAAAGAGGAAAAATTGCTTTCCTCTCCTACTCTTTAAAAGCACTACTATGATTTTATGTTACTCTCTTAAAAGTTGCTGTGCTTTTTAAAACTGAGTTACCTAATGCAAAATATTTTTTGAATTTCTGCTACTTTGATGAAATCAGATTGTGAGTTTAAATTAGTTTGTCTTTTCGAAGTATTGTAATTGTAACTTGTAATAATTTCAAAACTTTGAAGACCACCCAAGAGGATTGGGGATCCATTCTTTAAGATCTAAATCAGTTTTCATTCTGTATTTAAAATACTATGGATTGCAAGTCTACAAAGAGTAAAAATGTCTCACAGCTGACTATTAATCATGTTAGCATACCTTCTGTGGAATCTCTAAGTAGAACATAATGAGTCATTCCATTTGCTTGCTTTAGTAAGTACGTCTGGAAAGGGGAGGTGTTTGGACTCTACTGTTCTATATAGAGTTGTAACTTATCTTCAAATTTTGAACTCTACATTTGATAGAACGCTTAGAGAGGAATCAACACTCAGAACCTAGCAAAAAAAGGAAATAGGTTTATTTGGGTGTTGTGGGTTTGTTTTTAATACAACATGATCTGGTTTACAGAATGTAATTTAAGAACAGTGGGTGTGAGATGTCTTACAAAGGCCTCAAATAAGAATGTGCACACCTGGACTATAGTTAATTTAATGAAGGGAGGGACTAACCCCAAATCTGTTCGTTAGATTTTGCTCTCTCTCTAATTTGGAGTTGGAACTGAGAGATTACTAGATGGTTTCTGCATCTGGTTGAGGAAGTCTAACATGCAAATTGGAGGATGTGGGCTCATCAGTTCTTCTATACAGAGCATGGACAGCTTTCTGCTGAGGGAATTAACGATGGCAAAAAAAAAATACTATCTGGATATCTAATGACTCTATGTATCCTTGTTCAAGTCCCTACTTGTGGATCAAGTACCGTTCTACATCGTGCTTTTGGCTGGTTTCATAAGACAATCTTAATTCAAAATTCTCTTGTTCTTGCTATCACTTAAAGCAACTTGAGTTAATTTCTGTTCTTGCAAATACAATTATAAATTTTTAAAAATTATATTAATGTAACTATAGAGAAAATAATTCTCAAGGTTATACTTTAGATATGTGTAACATTCCTTGAATTCAGCATACCTACAAGAATATGGAATATAAAAGAACTGTCCCATGCCCTACTCCTTAATATACATAATGGATGTGGAATTACAGAGCACACACAAAAATGTTCAAAGACTAATAGATTACCTTTAGCCTTCCTTGTCTAAGAAATGTTGCTCCAAATACATCACAAAGCCACACATGTTAATTTCTGTAAATATATCTACATGGCTGCTTAGCTCTGCTTTATATTGTTTTAAAAATTTACTTGCAAAAGTTTATAAAATATACCATAGTAATTTAGGATCTACTGAAAAATTAAAATGCAAATGTACTTAGCTGAGAAAAGCTAACTTTATCTTTAAACAATATATAGATGACAAATATGTTAATATATCTTAGCCATGGATTGGTATTTATTGGTATAAATAAATACAAATGTGCATAAATATATATATAAACATAAATTGTTCATACCAGTATTTTTGCATTTATTTTATTTAAAATTAAAATTTAATATACAATGTGTGTTTTATTTCAACACTGAATTTACTATAAATAGCTAATGATAATTATGGTTGTAAACAAGATTATATTTCTAACAATTCTTGCAGGAAAAGAGAAAGAAAAATTATTAGTGTAGAAATGTTCATAGCCTTCCTTTCATTCTATATGAAAGAGAATCTCTGGCCCTTGTAACTCAAAGCCCAGGGTTGTTTCTAATATTAGACATGCTCTTTTCAGATAGTCTTCAATGTCATCTTGAATCTTTTTTTTTTCCTCTGAAACTATTTTCCTTACTGTTGGCCTCATTTTCTGCAGTACTCCTTCCAAGCAGCAGCAATGATGATTCCAAGTTAACTCCAGACTTAACATGGTCCTACCATCATTTATCTAAGTAGAAGAGATAACCATCATTGGGATATCAACCTCTTCAAAATGTTTCTAATCCTCTAATCCTAACTGGATCAGATGTCCATGCCTGATTAATCAATTTGTCTAGAAAAAAGGGGTAATCTGATAGGTTAGGTCGAGTGGCATACACTCCTCTTCTTTATAATAAAGCATGGGCAGGTTGCTACATAGCCTTATCAGGTGGACAGGGCAATTTCTAAAAATAAATATTTTAGGGCAAAAAAAAGTATGACATTTTCTGTCTTGAGAAAAAGAAGTAAGGAAAAATTCCTTTTGGAGAGTTGGAAGGTAGATGAAGACTTGCCTGGGGGGTGGAGCACCCCGGGATTTTAAACCATCATGCCAGACACCTCTTAGCCACCATTACTGCTGCTGCTGGTGCTACTACTACTACAATTACTAGTGCTACTAGTTTATTTTACATTTTGGCTTGTTTCTCCTTACCCCATTCTCTGGTGAATTCCTCCTCCATCATCTACTGCACAAGGGATGAAAGCAGACTTAGGTCTCTTTTTCCCCTAGGAGGGTCTTGTTGCTTCAAAGGTTTTAGTTCATTAAGGTTTCGTTGCATCCTTATTTCTCTAATGGGTTGTTTAAACTATGATTTTCTTTTTTTTTTATTATTAAAGTAAAAGTGATATTCTCTTGAAACATTCTATGTCTTACTCAGAAGCAGAAGTCTGCAATGTTCGATATTAAGTGTGTACTAATTCTGACCTGAAGGCTTATCTTCAAAATTAACTTAGTTATTAATATTTAAATTATTTTCTCTATTAAATTAAAGACAATAGTGTAAATAAAGTTTAAAAGTCAAATAACATAATGTATTAAGATCTAGAGCTTTTGACTAAAGAATTTCATAACATATTTTCCTGAAAAATTATTGAAATGCATTTTGAGATTTTATTTTTTTTTTTTGCATTTTGAGATTTTAATTTATCTATTTTGTACATGGGAATTTTCATAGAGCATTGTCTTTACATGGGAATATAGTTTTATTTTTAAAAGATAATTACATTTTTTGGAATAATAGCACTGGGAAAATAATGACTATTCATAGAAATGTCTTTATTAACATAATTCTTAACTCATTTATATCGATAGATGGGCTTCCCATTTTATAAGACAGATTTAGATGTATGTATAGCCAAATTGATGAATTCCTTATTTGGTTGTAATATGTAGCCTTCAAGGTATTATATGTTTACTCATGGAAGGTAATGAAAATATAAGCTCCTTGATAGAATGTTAAATTAAAAATAATCTCTGAAAAAAGAAAGCTTTACAGAAATAAAGCAACAAGTAACTAAGGGCTTAAGAGTTATACATGGGGAAATAATGGATCTTCCTTTCTAATGTAACACCATCCATCTCACTAGCTTTGATTAGACTTTTAGGTATTGTTCTCTTCTCTTCCTTTTTAATAGAAAATACTTTTTGACACTTGTCAGACACAATCAATAGTTTTATTTTTGACCTTACTGAAAAATATGTCTCAGGAGAACTAGAGATGGAAAGTGAGAGAGAAGATAAAAATCTGAACAAGGGAAAGAAGGGAGGTTATGATGTAATATTTTTCAAGTGATCGTTACAGACTGATCTGAGGTCATTGGAAAATAGTTTAACTCATCATATAATAATAAGAGAAAAATACTGTCTAGTGCTTTTAGCCAAAGCCTTGAAAAATATCTGAAGCTTCTAGTTAAGCTTTATTTCATGTATTAAGCTTTATAAGTTACTATCATAAGATAGTAACTTATAAAGTTTAAGAAATTATATCATTTTTTTAATGTAAACATTTCTATGCAGTGAAAGATGCTACATGACTTTGTAAATAAATACGGTTAAGGTCTTAGGTTAATTTAAAAAAATCAATGCATTAATTGAATTCATTCATTCATTTAACAAATATGTAAGGAATGACTAGACACAGTAAAGGAATAAAATGATCACAGTGTTAAATGATACCTTTTAATTTTGATCAGGTCAGGTAAATGGAATATCCCTATTAACTGCTTCTGAAAATGTCTTTATGTAAATCAAATTTAGACATTACAGTCATAACTTTAAGAACTATCATTTTATTAAAAACATAACCATGTACAAAAATACAATGGGTTTATAGAAAGCTAAGTATACATTAAATTATATGACCATTTACTGTTAGCTCAAGGCAAGGTTCCTTATCTTCATGAATACAAGACACAACTCTTAGGAAGGATTTAGACATTTATCTGCCTGAAGGCCTTGAAGATAGATGGCTTATTACAGGTTTATTTTACTTCCTTTTATCCCCTTAAGAATATATTATCACAGGAAATCTAAGTAGGTCCTTCACACCATACCTTAAAAATATGGTTGTTTGCTCTCTATATTTAGAAGATTTGCGCTCTAATCTGTAATATGTGTGAGTCTGTGGATTCGATTCAAGTATACAACTTTAAGAATAATGCCACAAGTCTTTCTGTTAAGTTTAAAATGAACTCATGTAAATCTTAGTAAGATTAGATAACTATAAAATATAAATATTCTGCAACATTTTATTTATAACTTTAAAATTTAACTCTATATTCCATTAATTTGTGACAAGTTATGCTTATGTTATTTGAAATATCATGAAATATAGGAAAGTTTACCTTTAGGACTTTTATTTTATGTATGTAGACAGTGTATAATGGACACAGCTAGCTTATAAGCTGTATGGGTCCATGTGATTTCAATTCACAAATTAGTCACATACTTAACAGAACTGACATACTTCTTTAAGTAGGTAATTTTGCCTTGATAGAGTCAAATAACAATAATTTTATGTTATTTTAATAAAATTGCACAATTTTAGCTCACCACAGAATTACCAAACACATCTTTTCAAAAACTGGGTAAAAATAATTTAAATTCAGAGGGAACAAAAACAAAATTTTTCATTTTGTGTATTTCCAACTCCATAATTGTCCCACATTTTTTCCCCAATGATTTTCAACTGTTTTCTATATAAGGTATAAAACTTGGTATATCTGGGAACACTTTTAAAAAATGCATTTAAATTTGAGCTTTGTTTTGCCAAAGAGTAAGTAATTTATATTCATTATTTAAAACACTAACTAAAATGGTTCTGTAATTGACTGTGCAATATAAGCTACTGAAATATTATATACTAGTTGGTCCATTGAATATTAATGTTCATTATTCAGTTAAGTACTATGTATCAGAGAATAATGTAAAATGACCATATTATAAGATTCAGCTATATTACAGAAAAAAATAGAATTATAATAATAATAATAGAATATTTATTTAAAACATAAAAAACGAGCATATATCAAATGAAAATATATTGTGGAATGATTACTACAACAAAGTTAGTTAACACATTATCACCTCACAGAGTTACTGTTTGTATGCATGTGGCGGGGGTGGGGAGATAACATTTGAGATTTATACTCTCAGCAAATTTCAAGTATACAACACAATATTGTTAATGGCAGTCACCATGCTACACATTATATTCCCCAGAACATACCATCTTATAAATGAAAATCTGTGCCCTGACAAACATCTTCCCATTTTTCCCACCCCTCAGGTTCTGGCAACCACCATGCTACCCTCTGTTTCTGTGAATTTGACTTTTCTAGATTACCCATATAAGTGAAATCATACAGTACAGTCTTGTTTGTCTTTGTCTGGCTTATTTCACTTAGCATAATTCCCTCAAGGTCCATTCATCTCACAAATGGCAAGACTTCCTTCCTTTTCTATGGCCGAAGAGTATTCCTTTGCATATATAAATATATATTACACCATGTATACCTATCACATTTTCATTATTCATTTGGCTGTCAGTGGATACTCAGGTTGTTTCCTACATCTTGGCTATTGTGCATAATGCTGCCATGAACATGGGAGTGGATTGCAGATAACTTTTTGAGAATTTCCTTTCTTCACATTCATAACCAGAAATGGGATTGCTGGATCATTGAGTAGTTCTATTTTTAATTTTTGAGGAGCCTCCATACTGTTTTCCATAATGGCTGCTGCACCAATTAACATCCTCACCAACACTGCACAAGGGTTCCCTTTTCTCTACATCCTTTTCAGCACTTATCTCATCTTTTGGTAATAGTCATTCTAACAGTGTGAGGTGGTATCTCATTGTGGCTTTGATTTGCATTCCCCTGATAATTAGTGATGCTGAACATCTCAATTTCCTGGTGGCCATTTGTAGGTTTTCCATTTGTGTATTTTCTTTAGAAAAATGTCAATTCAGATCACTTGTTCATTTGTAAATGGATTATTTGCTTATTTCTATTATTGTATTATAAGAGTTCTTTATATATTTTGGATATTAGTCTTTTATCAAATATATGGCTTACAAATATTTTTTAAAGATTTTATTTATTTATTTGAGAGAGAGAGAATGAGAGATAGCATGAGAGGGAAGAGGTTAAGAGGGAGAAGCAGACTCCCGGCTGAGCAAGGAGCCCAATGTGGGACTCGATCCCGGGACTCCAGGATCATGACCTGAGCCGAAGGCAGTCGCTTAACCAACTGAGCCACCCAGGCGCCTGGCTTACAAATATTTTCTCCCAATCTGTAAATTGCCTTTTCATTGTGTTATTTCTTTTCTTTTTTTTTTTTTTGCTCTGCAGAAGGTTTTTAATTTGATATAATCCCACTTGTAGATTTTTGCTTTGTTCTTGTGTTTTGTTGTCATATCCAAAAAAAATCTTTGCCAATACTTTGAGCTTTTTCCTTGTTTTCTTCCAGAAATTTTATGGTGTCAAGTCTTACATTTATGTTTTAAACCATTTCAAGTTCATTTTTGTGAGTACTGTAAGATAGGGGTTCAATTTAATTCTTTTGCATGTGAATATCCAATTTTCCCCATATATTTTATTGAAGAGACTACCTTTTCCCCACTATTTTTGATTCCCTTGCCAAAACTAGTTTACCATATACTTGTGGGCTTATTTCTGGGCTATTGATTCTGTTCTATTGGTATATGTGTCTGTTTTTATACTAGTACCATGTTGTTTTGATTTCTATAACTTTGTAGGTTGAAATCAAGACACAAATAAAAATATATCCCATGTTTATGGATTAGAATAATTAACACTTATAATTTCTATACTACTCAAAGTAATCTATAAATTCAATGTTCTCCTTATCAAAATTCTAATGATATTTTTCACAAAAATGAATTATTCCTAATTTAATTTTATTAAATGGATCTTTTAAATAAGATAAAGTCAGTTATATACTAAGAACTAGAATACATATAAATTATTAAAGTATATTAAGAGGTTATTTCAAAATTCCCAAAATAGTCATAAACCAAATGCTTCCAGTTTCTTGCCATGTATAATTAGCACAGATACTTTTATAAACTACTTGCAAATTAGTGCCTATAAATTCAGCTATTATTCTATTGATCTCTTCAAGCCATATATTATATGCTGGGTTCTACATGTAAAGTATCCATGTTTGTGTGTGTCTCTGTGTGTGTGAAATGTATCTGTGCATCCATCTCTATCATCTATCTATCTATCTATCTATCTATCTATCTATCTATCTATCATCTATCATCATGCTAAGCCTGGGTTTTATATTCCTGTAAGGCAACTCTATCCTTCCTTTCTTAATTCTTTTTTCACTGTTTTTATTCACCTATGCCAAACACATTACATATTCTCCTGGAAATGAAATCAATAAATTATCATTTAAATAAGTCTACCATTTAAAATATGTTGAGGGGCACCTGACTGGCTCAGTGGTAGATCATGTGACTCTTGATCTCAGGGTTGTGAGTTCAAGCCTCACGTTGTGTGTGGAGTCTGCTTAAAAAAAAATATATATATACACACACACACACACACACACACACATATATACATATATACACACATATAAAATATATACATATATACACACATATAAATAATGTACATATATACATATATATGCATATATATGTTTATTATTCCACCACTAAAATATGTCTCAATAAATGCATAGGCAAATTAAAAATTAAAAAGTGTATAATAAACAAAGTAAGATATGAAAGGACTAAAGTTAGATAATGTGGAATTTAGGGCCAGATAGCAAATGGAAAGAGGCAACATTTCATGATGATAAAAGTTTTAATTATGCAATGAAGACATAATACATATTAAAACAGTGAAAAAATAATAAAATACATGAGGAAAATTTACTGAGAACTGCAAACATTCAAGAACAAAAGACATAAAATAAAAAAGGGCATACTCTCACATTTTAACATTCTCTTCTGGAAATTTTATGCCACATTGATAGTAAAGCATTTTGAGTAATATAGTTTTAATTTATGAGTCAAATTATAAATTATTGGATGTCGGGCTGACTCAGTTGGTAAAGCATGCGACTCTTAATATCGGGGTTGTGAGTTTGAGTCCCATGTTGGGTGTATAGATTACTTAACAAATCTTTTAAAAAATTATAAATGTATAATTTTCTACAGGCAATGTTTATTTCTGGGAGAGAGAAACAGAGAGAAAGAGAGAGAGATACTATGTTCCATATAAAAAAGGGAAGTTCTTTTATGTGTAAGGAACAGTTAAAAAAAATTACTACGTACCTAAACATATACACACACCCCTTAATTAATTACAGAAGGCTGAATTCCTTCATATCACATTATTGGACCTCAAGACAAATAAAAGGTAAAAAATAATAATAATAAAAAGAATGTTCAAGTAAATAATTTAAATAAAACCAAAAAATCCATTCTAAATAAATCTTGCATTAAATAAAAATAAAAACTAAAATTAGAACTTTTGAAATCAATGCAAAGCAGTAACATTGTATAGCAATACTCAGAGGATGGAGAAACCCCACACAAAGGGAAATGTTTACCCTTATGTTCTTTAATATCCAGTGAAAATCTTGAAATAAATTAACCTAAGTAAATCATTTATATGATTATAATTTCATAGATAAATATGCAAGTATTTATTGCATATTTATATGCAAATAAATATTGAATAACAAAATACGTTAAAAGAGAATCTCCAGAAAATATACAACCAGCAAAGGACACATGACTAGCAGCCTAGCTAAGAAAGATTGACCTGTTCTTCTGCAAACAGAACCTGCATTTGGAGTGTGTGAGTCCAGCTGAGGATATTCAGCATCTGGAACCCTTGCAGCAGGGTGGTCATGTGACATGGTTTTGATTAATAATAAGAGAGAGAGAAGAGGATTAAATAAATAAATAAAATAGATGCTTGTTCTTTACCATTCTTCATTATTGGAACACAGAGTGATACCAAGAAGTGCAGAAGCCTTGAAACTGGAAGAATGAGAGTAACATTAACAGAAAGAGAAAGGGCATGGGACACTGAGGTTATAGTGAAGCTGTTGTCCCAGCTACTTATTGTGTTATTACCAGAAAACACAAATGAAACCTCTTATTCATTTAAGTCTGTATAAAGATTTAGGTAACAAATGGCCAACTGAACAAAGTAGAACTGAGGAAGGAATGGATAGTAAAATAGAAATAAATGAATTTCTAAAGTAAATAGAACTCATACCAAAAAGTCTAGCTCTTTAAAAATGTAAATACATAGGTTACTTATTAAAAAATGAGAATAAAATTGAAATATAGACAAAATATGTGAAAATTGATAAATGACACACAAAATGACTTTATATCTACTATAATACAAAAAATAATATTTAGGAATGCATGAAAGCCCTATACAAATCTCCAAGATTAAAAAGGGGGATATTGAAAGATTTTATCAATTAAAATTTGGATATTTCTGTATTTCAAAAAATACAAGAAGAGAAAAATATTTACAACACATAAAATATAAAGGATTAGTATCTACAGTATGTAAATCATTGTTACAAACAAGTGGTAACACATAATTTAGTGAAAAAATTATGAAAATGGTACTGCCAAATAATGCATAGAAGAGGAATCATTAAGTCAATGTGAAAAAAGCTGAAACTTTCTAATAAAGGCATGCAAAATAATGCAAATTGATGTTTTACCCATCAGAGTGGCTAAAATTTTAAAAGGTTTTAACACTAAATTTTGAAGAAAATGTATTTAAACTGGCATTTCTCAAATAATGACACATTTAAGTTGGTACTATTTACTAGAGTTTATTAGAGTACTACTTAGCAAAATTTTAAATACATAAAGTCTATAAGCAGTATTTTTCTTTTAATATATTGACAGAAAAAAATAGTTCAGCTTTATCAGTATAAGGCTTAGGGAATTTGTCACAATATTGTTTTTAATAGTGAAAAATATCCATGGGAAAAGGCCTGGTTATATAAAGTATTTAATTTCACAAAATTAACAAAATTAAATTAGATTTTTATGGACTGCTTTGACAAAGATAGAAAGACATTCCTGGCCTATTAAAACAACAACATTTTAAAAACAAACTGAAAATATATATATAGTGGGATTGAATGGGTTGATGGAATGTTTTTTTGTTTTTTTTTCAGTTTTTAATTATGTGAATGAACATAATTTATAAACCGTGTATAAATACATATCATATAGCCTAAACTTTTGAATTAATGTAAATTAAATAGCAGGCATTTGCATAAACATATTATTCTTCCATTTTATATTGTGTTTGAGGTACTTAAACTCTCATATCAGTCCTCAAAACAAGTGAGTGATATGTTTTGTTCCTCTTATTCATGTGACTTTCTTTAGCTAATAGAATTTTTAGAATAGGTACTGAAAGGATGAGAGAGACATGTGGAGACAGTAAGAGTCATCCTACAGCAGCCCAGATAGAGTAAGTCCTACTACATGAAATAACATATTTAAGATAATCATTATATGGAATCCTCCTAAGTTTTTTTTAACAGCTTTGAGGTATAAACTGATATATATTTAACTACAAACATTTAAAGTATACACTTAATTTTTCTGTAAAATTTTATAAATTGAAAAATTACAGCTTAACGTATAAGCTTTAAAAATTAAAGTGTAACTTAACTGACACTTATTTTTATTTTTCCAGGCTTTAGAAATTGTTAAACTTCATGGGTATGTTAGTTTACAATTTTTATCAATTTTGAAAAATAATTTTCTGGGCTCCAATTACACATAGCATTTCTAGGACTCCATTTACACATATATTAGGCTGCTTGAAGTTGCCTCACAGCTCAGTGGTGTTCTTAATATTTTTTTAAATCCAATTTCTCTCTTTGTTATATTTTGGATAATTTTTATTAATATATATTCAATGTTCGCCATCTTTTCCTCTGCAGTCTGATTTGCTGTCAATCCCTCCATTGGAATTTTCATGTCAGGCTTTGTGATTCTCAACTTTAGAAGTTCAATTTCGGTCTAGTTAAATCTTCCATATTTCTAGTTAACACATTAAATCTTTTCTCTAGTTTCTTGAACTTTCAGTGGGCCATGATCTGGAAACTTCCCAGCCCAAGACCTGGGGCAAGCATAGTTCTCACACTGTTGATTACTGGTAGCTCAGGGATCACTGTCCTTAGTGACCTGATGACCGAGTTCTTAGAAAAAAAAAAAAAATCATACACTTTGTCCTGATTTTCTAGTCGTTACAGGTAGGAGGCTGAACTCTTTTCTTCATTATGGCCAGCAGCACAAGTTTTGTCATAGAGTTTAAACTTTTACTTTTATATAACCATTTTTTACTTAAGGTGACAATTTTTATTATGCTATGGTCAAGAAAGGCTTACATAAATCTCAAAGAAGTACACCCATTTACTTGATTCTAAGGTGCACATTTTCCCACATTTTAATATAGACATAGTGATTTAATTTACAGACTTTATTTTTTGTTTTTGTTGTACCCAAATAAAGTCTTACAACCAATAGTATTCTACATTCTGGTATATTACTTCAGATAGTTATAAAATGCTTTAGGTAAATAGGTTTTAACTATTTAGTGCATGATAACTACACTTTCATGTTAAAAATATGTAGACCTCTGTACAATAGAAGTTCTAAAAATGATTGAAAAAAGGGTAATGATGACAAGGAGTTCAATCAAGCTTTTAAATTAATCTATTTTAATAATTTCAACAATTTCCAATTACATTAACAAAAAGTAGCATATATGTGTGAGAAATATCATCTATTTAGATTAGAGGTGTTTCTTGGTATATAAATGGTTTTGGATATTTTTTTCAATAACGTTTCACCCTTCAGAGTTTTGTGCCTCACAATTTATTGGGTGAGAATTGGCTGTCTGAGAAAGCTAATTCAGAAGTGTGTTATTGAATTGGTCTTTAACACAAACAGTAATTCACTAAGTGGTGTCTTGGTTGTCTAGAAGAATGAACCATGTTTTAAATTTACATCCAGGGAGCAGTTTATACAGAAGACCAGTTCTGGCTTCTTATATGCTCAGCATGACAAAGCTAGCATTTCAAAGTATTCCCAAGCCCCAAACTAAGATCACATTGAAATACCAAATCAAGCAAAAGAAAGCAGATATACATTTATTATCTACAATGTAGTTAAATAAAAATAAGTTTGGGCACTTGAATGTTCAGTTAGTTTATTTGCTTTTCCAATATTTAGTTCTATGATAAAACATAAATAGATGGTGATATACAGAATTTTATTTTATTTTTTAAAAGATTTTATTTATTTATTCGAGATAGAGAGCAAGAGAGAGAGCATGAGTGGGGGACAGAAGGAGAGGAAGAAGCAGGTTCAGCAGGGAGCCCGATGCGGGGCTCGATCCCGGGACCCCAGGATCATGAGCCGAGCCGAAGGCAGACGCTTAACCAACTGAGCCACCCAGGCGCCTTAGAATTTTAATATACTTTAACCAATGAAATTTCTCTATATAAAGTACATATATTCATATATATTAAATGATCTATAGCTATTATTATTAAATCATTTTTATTAAACTATTATCAAATAATTTTATTTAATAATACTATTTATTATTGAATAATTTGTTTTAAAATAATAATTTATTGAATAATATTAAATAATTAAACATTTATCATTAAATAATTAAATATTTATTACTAAATAATAATTTATACTTTATGCTATTTTATTTAAATATATATGTACATATATATATACTAAATACAAACATATATATATTTCAGGGCAGAAATGAACATGCTGCTGACGTATCTATTTTCCAACAAATACAAGCCTGATATAGCATTAAATGAGTAAGAAACTTTGAGAAGAAAGTTTAAAGCAAAAAAAATTTTAGTAGGTTCAAATATGAATGGGAAAACCAAGTTAACAACTCAAAATTGTGAAGATTTGTCAATGATGAAAACAGATTAGGAAATGCTGTGAATTAATTTGTAAATGAATATAAAAGCTTTTTTTAAAAGATTTTATTTTTAAGTAATCTCTATACCCAATGTGAATTCACAATGATGAGATCAAGAGTCTCATGCTCCACCAACTGAGTCAGCCAGGCACCCTGAATAAGAAAATTTTTAAACTTTATTACCCTACATGTATATGTAATTAAATATAACTACTTTGTGAAGTTTCTTATATATAATCTTTTGATTATATGCCTTATATGTTTTTAATTTGTTCTATTTTGCTCTTTGTCTTCAAAAGGAGAGCAAAGTTGAAGAGATAACTTTGGTTATAATAGATCTTAAAATTTTAAATGATATCATTGCATATAAGCAATGGGTATATTTGGTCCAAAAGAGATAATAAGCAAATAAATAATGGTATAGTCATCATTTTCCCTGGGAAGAAATACATGTGAATATTTTATATATATAAAGATTGAATTCTGAAGCATATCTTCTCTTTATTGAATAGCCATAATTTCTTACTAAATTAAAATTATCTTAACTTTGCACACTTTCTTTCAATCCCCA
This sequence comes from Callorhinus ursinus, assembly GCF_003265705.2. Taxonomy (NCBI): domain Eukaryota; kingdom Metazoa; phylum Chordata; class Mammalia; order Carnivora; family Otariidae; genus Callorhinus; species Callorhinus ursinus. The sequence goes on from NW_027397066.1 coordinate 136,795,331, forward strand.
AAACTGTTAGCAAAGATTTCTCTGAAGAACAGAATATCAAGGTCTCCAAAGTGGATAATTTGGTAATATTGACTTTATTTATATATTGTAAAACTCAATCAGTACTTAAATACTAATAAAAAAATTCTTCTTACCAACTTCAGTTAACAATTGTATCATGGTCCTTATTTTTATTACATGGCCTAATTCCACCAAAATAATTTTTAAAATTCATAAAACATACACTGTAAATGAAAATTTATTTAATTATCCTAATTGGGTGAGTTTATGGAATTTTAAATAAATTCTCTACCAACTAGTCTGACATTTATTTTACTTATGCTATATATAGCAATATATGTTGATATACATTAATGCACACAATATTGATATTTATTGCAAAAGAATCCTTTGTTTTATGAAAATTGAGCACCAAGCATTCACAGAAAAAGTCAAATATGAGTAAAATCTAATAAATTATTTAAGTATTTATGTACTCTCAAATTTAAAATTTTTTACCATATTAAAATATTAAGAAAGTTACACAATAAAATTTGACTATTTCTATAAACATTCCTAAATAGATTGTAAGCTCCCTAAGAATGGAGTCCCACTTGCTCTTTTAAATATTTTGTCTAAGAACCTAACATTGTTCTCAGCGTGTAATTATTTTGATATAAATTAGAAAATCTTTTCTGCTTGCTACTCTAGTCGAAACTGTTCCTTTTTTGAGAGCTAATAAATCTCTTTTCCTCTTTGTAACCCTCCAACACTCTAATTTGTACCTTTCTATGAACTCAGAGGAATAATTGCGCATACTGCTCATTTGAAAATGGATTACAGGCATTGTATGATAGCATCTTTTATTATTACCTTTACTGTTGATTATCCATCTTTTAGTTTTCATAAGTTGATGCCCTGTCTTTTAAGTTCCTTTAGGGTAAGGCCCGTGAATTAAATTTAATTTTGTCACTGAGACAGCTTATTAACTGAGTCCTTAATACTCTTTAAACCGCTATTTAGATAATCACTAACTGCAATTTCAGGCATGTCCATAGAACTAAAGAAATTTCATTTTTCAAGGCACTTGAAGGGCTATCATTTAAACACATTCATTTTCCAATTGAGGGAAATTGATGCAAAAATTTTATATTCTAGACATGAGATTTGGAGATCAGAATCCATTTTTCCGTTCTTTCAACTAGCCCCCTATTACTATAATTATAGATAAAAGTGGCCATTCTTTTAAAAGCTGAATCTTACAACAAGAGTGATATGTATTTTCATAAGCATATGTATGTAATTAATAAGCATTGTTTGGTTATTATATATAATTATTTGAAATGCTGTTTATATATATGTAAATTTTGCTATAAAAATTTAAAACCCAATTAAGGAATATTTTAATTTACAAAGATATTTCAGGAGAGGAAATAAAGGTGTGTATGTGTGTGTTGTATACTGTACTTTGAGAGGTAGGTCTTATTATGAAAGAGGAAGCATAAGTTTTGGGATTTAACTAAGTTTGAATTCCAGCTATGCCACTTGCTAGCTGCATTCTGTTTAGCCCAATTTACTGCTAATAGAGAGGAAATACAATAACTCACTTAAATTAAAATTTTTAAAGATTTTTATTTATTTATTTATTTATTTGAGACAGAGAGAATGAGAGAGAGAGAGAGAGCACATGAGAGGGGGGAGGGTCAGAGGGAGAAGCAGACTCTCTGCCGAGCAGGGAGCCTGATGTGGGACTCGATCCAGGGACTCCTGGATCATGACCTGAGCCGAAGGCAGTCGCTTAACCAACTGAGCCACCCAGGCGCCCTCACTTAAATTAAAATTAAATTAAATTAAATTGAAATGTTTATGGTAAATTAAAATGATATGTTTAAGTAAATTGTTATGCAGAGCATCTAAATATAGTAGATGATAGTTACTGTCTTTTTTCTTGCACTGTCTTATAAATGGATTCAAAATAATTGTGAAATAGGAAGTCTCCCTTTGTTCTTCAAGACACCAAAAATGTTCTTTGATAAAATGATTTTTTTTCTGAAATCTTGCATATATTGTGTATACTTACAAGAAGGGTATTTTTAAAAAGTTGATTTTGAATTTTTAAAAATAGAAATCAAAACAGAGCATTCATGGGGCGCCTGGATGGCTCGGTCATTAAGCGTCTGCCTTCAGCTCAGGTCATGATCGCAGGGTCCTGGGATTGAGCCCCGCATCAGGCTCCCTGCTCTGCAGGAAGCCTGCTTCTCCCTCTCCCACTCCCCCTGCTTGTGTTTCCTCTCTTGCTGTGTCTCTCTCTGTCAAATAAATAAAATCTTTAAAAAAAAAAAAAAACAGAGCATTCACAACTAGTTTCCTCATTTGCAGGGTTATTTATTATGCATAATGCTTGCTGCAACTAAAATACTACAGTGACCTTGGCTCTTCCTTAGATAATTTAATTATCCTCTAATACATTTCCAAATTTAAAAGAAAAACATTATATTGCAGAAACATGAATTAGGGTTTATACTTGAACACTCATATAAAGAAAATCATAACATAAAATATGGGATTCTTTAAACTGTATGCTTCTATGAACTCTCCATTTCTAATGTCTGACTTCTGCAAGAGATTGATGCAATTAAATAGAAAGAGTTCCTAAAATATATATTTTTTCACAAAAGTTTGCCTAACTATTGTTTTCAACACAAAGTGCAAACTTATTATTATTACCAATTAATGGTCTTGCCTAAGTATTATTATAATACTATGCTATGTTGAACAAATTTAAGGCATTTTTCCCCGCTTATGCTTGACACATGGCTAACTGTAAAATATACTGATAAGCGATTTAAATAATTTATGAACTTACTAAGACACTTTGGAAATCGGTTGCAATAGTGATCTTATGAGAGCACTTTCATATACATATATATATATTATATCTCCATGAATTCTCAGTTACGTACAGTTTTTTTTTTATTATTGGGAGAAAAGATTTCAGAAAAGATAACTTTTAGGTAGTATCCTTTTTTTCTCTAGTCTTATTTAAATTTTATGAATGTTCAATACTATTTATACTTGCAATGATTTTAGTCCCTACTGAATTCTAATGTGACCCTGAAATATGGATATCAAATAAAGACACTGCACTGTAGGTGGCTTTTATTATAACTTGAAGAATATCTCTGAGAGTATATTCTGGATTGGCAATCATTTGACTGAGGTGAAAAATTTCAAGTCAGATTTCACCTCTAGCAGAAAATGACATCTTCACACTTCAGCTCACTGATATTGGGTGTTAATTATTTAATTAACAATCAATTTATCCAATTCTTTATTAGACCTTGCAGAGCTTTGCAGCAGCTCCTTACATACGGTTTACAAGTTACATGTAGATTTTGAGAGGAAAACCACATGGCACAATGAAGCTACATTATGTTGAATTAAAGAATACAAAGTTTTAGCTGAAATTCTAGGTATTAGCTATTTATTATTCACCTCAAGAAATCTCAGGCTCTTGCATGTAGTAAAAGTGAGAAATTTAATAATATGGAAGGTTAACTGTCTTAAAGACCCCCTGTGGTTTTTGCTTTTCTGTTACCATAGGAAATCATCTGCCAGATTTTTGGTCAGTTTACTCTGCTCTTCTATGAAAACAGATAATATTTAATTTATAATGTTTCCTTCATTCTTAGTCTATAAATATTAATACCTTCCTGTGTTTGCCTTCTAGAACACAGCAGGGTAATAATAGAAATTTGTGAAACATGAATTTTGGCTTCTAGTTATAACAGTTACATTTGGAATAAAAAATTTCCTAATTTTATAACACATGTGGTCACTATTTCTCAGAAATTTTTTTCCCTGAGCTCCTAGAAAAGCATAATAATTTCTCTGTAACAAATAAGATCATCCTTAATTGTTGGTCCATCATTACATTGCTTTATTTTATTCTAGAGTAGCATAATGCTTATCTAATTACAAGAAAGCATCCAGAGTCGATGTAAAACTATTAAGACATCCCCTAAAGCATTATTACATCTAAAGGAGAACTGATTCTTAGCAAGCATACACTAATTGTTTTGAATATTTTTTAAAATACATGTTTATTCATGGGAATGTTGAATTTTTTATTATACCTTAATTCTTCATGTCTCTAATGGGCCCATTACCTTTGTTCCTTGACCTTAACTTCTATTCAATATTCATAGTTCTTGGGGCACCTGGGTGGCTCAGTTGGTTAAGCAACTGCCTTCGGCTCAGGTCATGATCCTGGAGTCCCTGGATTGAGTCCCGCATCCGGCTCCCTGCTCAGCAGGGAGTCTGCTTCTCCCTCTGACCCTCCCCCCTCTCATGTACTCTCTCTCTCTCATTCTTGATCTCTCAAATAAATAAATAAATCTTTTAAAAAATTCATGGTTCTTTTAAAATTATATTCAGAATCTCAAGCATATGGCTACCCTCTAGACAATTTTTCAAGTGTCTCAAATTTATAGAACAGGAGAATAGGTCTACCCTTATATATTTTAGGGAGTTACATCTTCTAGCAATCTCATTTGAGCCCAAGAGAAACTCAAAGACTTTTGGTAACTTCACCTTGGAATGGTAAATGGAATTTTTGCCCCAACTAGAGAGAGAATTAATATTCGTCAGTATATTTCACTTTTTACTTTTTAAGTAATTAATTGTTCATTTAATTTGGGGGGGTGGGAGAGGGAGAGAGAGAAAGAGACAGAGAGAGCAAATTAAGTGATAACTTAGAGTCTATATAAGACCAGATAGGATTTGTCTTGAGATATGCATTTGCTATGCCCAGTAGAAATAAATTTGGAAAAAAAATAAGACCTATATATCTACTGAGGAGGCCATAATTTTTTATTCCTTTTTTGAAAAATCGACATGACTAGAGTCATTTTAAAATAGAGCATGAGTGGCCACTGCAGAGCAAATGCATTTTATTTGTTTTGTTTTGAACTGGGCCAAAAACTTTGCATGGGGCAAAACTGCAATTGTTATAAGCAATTGCTTGAAAAGTCAATAGGAGAGGGGGGTCTGGGTGGCTCAGTTGGTTAGGCAACTGCTTTTGGCTCGGGTCATGATCCTGGAGCCCTGGGATCAAAGCCCACATCAGGCTCCCGGCTCAGCAGGAGCCTGCTTCTCCCTCTGACCCTCTCCCCTCTCGTGCTGTTTCTCTCTCTCTCTCCTCTCTCTCTCTCAAACAAATAAATAAATAAAATCTTAAAAAAAAAGAAAAGAAAAGAAAAGTCAATAGGAGAATGGACATCCTGATCACAATACCGATGGTTGGGGACTTTCTGAAGTTGGAATCAGTGGTCAATTTATAATCCACAATAGTTCAGTCAGTTAACACCCATAGCAAACTTTGTTTTGTTTTCTTTGACTTACTTAATTATATTCTCCCTTCCTTTTCCTCATAAACACCCCTTGCTTTCACCCTGCATGTGGGACACTATTTGGGTTTCTACTAGAATCTCAGCTCCCTAAATTGCAATTCCTTGATCCCAAATGAATGTTTGTTTGCCTATCATAGTGGCTCTTTATTTTTATGTTAACACTTTGTTTCCTAATACCCTTAAAAAAGATATTTGAACAAATCAGGGAGCAATCATCCACACTTTGCTTAATACTGAATATAGCATTCTTAAAGCACTTGTTTTGCAGCACTGGATGGAGGCATTTAAGGCATGAAAAATTATGAGGACTGTCATTTTCTAAATTAGACAGATATCTAACTTTTCACCAATTATCAGCAGACTATGGGTAGTCTGTCATTGTTTATAAAGTTCCCACATATTTAGTTTATTAATTTAAGAACTATTGAATAGCTGGATTATGTAGATGTTATGCAAAATTCCTGGAACTTAGGAAATTTTAGTGCATGGATGTGTACATGAAAATTTATTATTTTGTGTGTGAGTGCTTGAGTGTGAGTGTCCATTTTGTGTCTGTGTGTGTGTGTGTGATTTTCTTATCATCACAAAGATAGCCCATTCGCAATAAAATCTGTGGTAGGAAATATTGAGGCTATCACAAGAAAACAATGTATTTTATTTGACTCATACTAAGCAGATAAATGAGATTATGAAAACTTAAGTTTCAGTTCACACTGAAATTTGGCACACAGCTCTACAATTTGAGGTCATCCATCTTGATTTTGTTGATCCCTAGCATCCCCTTCTAGGTTTCACTAAATCCCTTACTTCGCACTGTTATATATAAAACACTAAATAAATTACTCAGGAAATTTTTAAGAACACTTTTATAAGCACTTAAAGAAATATCTAAAGGGCCACTAATTAAGTGAATTGTGTCCCTCACTAAAATTAGTATGTCCTAATTTTGTCCTAACCCCTAATGTGGCTTATTTTAAGGTAGGGTCCTTACAAAGTTGATTAAGTCAAAATGAGTTTATTAGGTGGACCCTAATCCAATATGACTAAAGCTCTTATAAGAAAAAAAAATTGGACACAATGGTAGACAAAGTGGAAACAATGTGAAGATACAAGGAGATGACCATTTATAAGTCAAAGAAAGATCCCTAAATGGATCCTTCCCTCATGGTACTCAGAAGGAACCACCCTGCCAAAACCTTGATCTCAAACTTCTGGTCTCCAGAACTGTGAAAAAATAAATTTCTGTTCTTCAAGCCACCCTCTTTGGGGTAGTTTGTTATGGCAGCCTGAGGAAACTAATATAGAACATCTTCCTTGTCATCATGATTTTACTTGGGTACATCCATTCCATCCTTATAAATGGCCTACTCATTGCTTGACATGCAAGAAAATCTAGATTTTTCAGTGGAAATATTTTACACAGATGGACTTAGTCACAACTAACTTAGCCATAACAAACCTATTAACCCTCTCCACATAAAAATAATATAAGATTAACTGACTTGTTTTCTATTTCCCCTCCAGCCTTTTTATTCTGTATATAGAATCAGTTACCAGCCTAGCCTCATGAGTTCAAAATGTCATTGATAAAAAACTAGAAAATGCTCTCTAAAGTCAAGAATTACATCACTAAAATACAACAAAACAGAGTACATTCTAGTGCTCCCTCTTTTGATTTAAATTTGAATGATCTGATAACAATTTTTGAAAAAATTAACTCTTACAAGAATAATAATATATTTTATGTATAAACATTCTCATATTTCTTTTCAAGTTTCTAAACAGATTATTGACTGTGCTAAAGGGGACTGTTGCTTTAGGCAATCCTCTTTATTTAATTTTTACAAATAAGAGATTCATACAAAGTAGACTAATTTAATAATTTGAGATTTATATCTCAAACACACAAAAAATGTCTCATAGTTAAACCACATTATAGCATCATCTAAAAATAGGACTTTGAAGAAAACTTTTGGTTTTAGTTTAGTTTAGCTGAGATAGTCATCTAGTTACATCCGTCTTATATGCCTTCATATAATGTCAACAAAATCAATACTTTCTTCAACAAAAAAAGAAACGACAAAAAATACCTCCCCCCCCAAAAAAAAGAGAGAGAGGAAGGAAGGAAGGAAGGAAGAAAGGAAGGAAGGAAGGAAGGAACAGAGGAAGGAAGGGAGGGAGGAAGGAAGGGAAAGAAAAGGGGAAGAGAAGGGAAGGAAAGGAAAGAAATGAAAGAAGAAAAGAGGGAAAACTCTTAAGAGGAAGAAAGTATTTTTTTTTAAGATTTTATTTATTTATTTGCCAGAGAGAGAGGGGAGCAGCAGGCAGAGGGAGAAGCAGGCTCCGGGAGCCTGATGTAGGACTCTATTCTGGGACCCTGGGATCATGACCTGAGTAGAAGGCAGACACTTAACCAACTGAGCCACCCAGGTGTCCCAAGAAGAAAGTTAAAAACAGGATGGTCCTAGATCTAAGGAATGGAGAAAAAATATTCAATTATATAAAATAAATTTTTAAGTTGTTGATTTGTTAAATGATATAAAGGAACTAAAGATAAGATAATATAACCTTTTGTATTAAATTGAAAAGTGTTTTAAATTAAAAGCAGACAAAAAGCATCCTCAAACTATTATTTTGGAGTCATAGTTTATATAGAATAAATTAACTTTTCTTTTTTAAAATATTAATCACTAGAAGCAGTTGGTTTAAAGAGGCTCCAGATTTAAATTTTTATTCTGAGAATAAAAAGTTTTTCCTATATTTAAGGCTAATAGAAATTGAAAATGATAATTAGGGAATCTCAAGCCTTCATATTTAAAGAAATATCTTCTTCTAGACAATCTTAGTAAAGAGAATATTTTGTGTTGAAAATAAACTAGAGAATTTTCCAAAAAAGAGTTTGCCTTTAACAATTTTTGTGCTTGTAGATGTCTCAAAAAGAAAATAAATGCTTCTTCGTTGTTGTTATTTGTTTGTTTAAAATATAATGTAATTGTTGGGTGCCTGGGTGGCTCAGTTGGTTAAGCATCTGCCTTCGGCTCAGGTCATGATTCCAGGGTCCCAGGATCCAGGCCCACGTCGGGCTCCCTGCTCAGTGGGGAGTATGCTTCTCTGCTCCTCCCCTGGGTCCTGTTCTCTCTCTTTCTCTCTCTCTCTCTCACACACACAAAATCTCTCTCTCAAATAAGTAAATAAAATCTTTAAGAAATAAAAAATAAAACATAATGTAATTGTTAAGAACAAGTGTTCGGTGTACTTCTGATTTTTTCAAAAAATGCCCTCTCCTATTAATTGCGGGACTATGAGTATTTAGTTTATTAATATGTGCATGTCTCTTTATCTGTAAAATGTGTTGTTCTTCAACCTACATGATATGACATGATATGATATTATATGATACAAGGGAAGTTCAGTGTCTGGCAAAAAGGAAGGAATATACCTTCATTATTAAGTACGTGGGTAATACTAAATGCAAGAGTAAAATATAAATGCAGTCTTCTTGAAAAAATATCATTCTTACCATTGAAATAAGTGATAAAAAGAGGTAAAAACACATGTACTTGAAAAACAGTACATTCATAAATCAAATAAATACATTATTTCATACATGTAGTACTACATATTACCCACAGAAATATAAAGTAAACTATCTGATTTTTCTCATAGCAGAAATTTAGGGCAGAAATTCCCTACTTAATATTTAAACTGGCCATTTGGGAAGGGAATATTTTTTTTAAATAAGTAATCTGAGGTTTAGAAGGGACCTCAAAGACATTCTAAATCAAGCCATTCGTTTTATATTTTAATCTTCCCCAAAACTGTCAGCCAAGCAATTATTCCATATATGTTTGAATACCTGTTCTAACAAGCAATAACACATCACCTGCAAAGTTTGTCTCTAGCATCCTGATTATTTAAAGCTAATATTTATATAGAGCTGAATATATTCACTTTAGCCTCTGCTTATTAATCCTGTTAGGTATTCCTCTCTCTCTCATAAAAATAAATAAAATCTTTTAAAAAATAATCCTGTTGGATATTAAATGAGAGGAACAATTCGTCTTGTCGTAACAGACTTTAAATAAGTAAAGACAACGATTATGTTTCCCCTAACACCCATAACACAAACACACGCATACACACACACACACACACACACACACACACACACACACAATACTTTGTCTTCAAAAGAAATGTCTAAGGACCAGGAATTTTGTGTCTTGGCTGTAAAACTTTTATCCACGTTGACTGTCATTATCTGTACAAGTTCTAGAGGCAGGGAAAGGAGGCTATGTGTTTTCGGGAATGTAGTTTCAGAAGGACCTACATGTGAAAAAAGTACTTTATATTTAGTGTTGGTAGAAAGTGCAGTTTTCAGTTCACCTATTCTGCCATGTGACCTATTAAGTATGTACAAACAAGTCTAATTCATATTTTTTTCTGCTACTTCACTGTTTCCCTTCTCTACATTTCTCAAGTTGTTCTGTCGACCAAGTGTTGGAACTAACATATTTTATCTGGTTATACTAAACTACTTTGCCAAGATGTTGCCATGCTTAAGGCTACAAAATATTTACCTAGTTTATTTTATAACAGAATTTCAAGATGTACACAAATTTGACAAGCATTCTGTAATCTAAAAATATGAAATAACACCAAGTCACAAATGTCCAAATATACTTCATTTTGAAAGAAATGCATTTAAAAGAAAGGAAATATTTAATGTATTTGGGCCTTATATATCATTGGGAGAGATTAGCTAAAGTCACAGATACAGAAGATATTTAATTTAATATCACAGTTAGTTATTTAAGAACCTCAGCCTGTAATAGATGAAAGAATAACATATGCACAGAGGACATATTTCAATATGGCATCAACAGAATGGTGGAAGACATAAAGAGGAACCAGCCGGCATATGGGCTGTGTTGTTACAGGTGTTGGTAAAGTGAAACAAGCAGTGACAATTTGAGAAAATGATCAATACATCATATGAATATCCTGTCTCTCATAACAAAAGCCTACCTTAAAGCATTAGTGAGTCAATCATTTGAATAAGGAATAAAATGATAATAATTAAGATTATGTTTATAGCCTGTAAGGAAGTGTGTTCAAAAGGGCAGAGGATAGGACCAAAGCAATAGATCCCTCTCCCCAAAGAAAGAAACAAACACACAATAAAAATAATAACCGACACTATTTAGTTGTGATTTTCAGCATTTGGGGGGGAATAAAAATGAAAGTTGAATGTTAAGACTATATTAATGAGGGCAGCAACATGTCTACGGGATCATGTAAAAGATTTAGTTTATAGAAGGACTAACAGGGGCGCTTGGGTGGCTCAGTCAGTTAAGCGTTGGACTTGATTTCGGCTCAGGTCAAATCCTGTGTTGTGCTCTGTACTCAGCGAGGAGTCTGCTTGAGATTCTCTCACCTTCTCCCTCTGTACCCCCCCACACCCCATTCTCTCTCTCCTGTAAATAAATAAATAAATCTTAAAAAAAGGAGGACAAACAGCAGACTTTGTTAGGGAGCGCATAAAGATCAAAATATTAATTTAGGTATTTTGCTTTGGAAGACATCAAGTTGCTATACTTTCGACCAAGTAAGCAGTTAGGCTTGACAGAAGGAAAATACAATGACACAAAATATTCCTCAAAATCTAATACTATGTCTTCCTCTATTTCACTGAATCTAGAAAACAACCAATTCTATGATACACCTTTATTTCCAGCAGAATGGAGAAAGATAACACCTGCTAATATAGATGTATTATAGGGTGCTGTAGGGAGATAGAAGAGGAAGAACTTGGTCTCAGCAGAAGTAAAGACTCTTTGGAGGAATTGATTCATTAGCCCAATCAAAGGAGGAAGAAGAGGAGGAGAGAAAAAAATGAATAAAGGAGGTGGTGATGATGACTAGTAATATATACAGAAGAAATGAGGGAGGACTAGAGGAAAAAAGGGTATGGTGTGTGTTTGAAAAAATGTAATTAGTTTATTATTCCTATAGTGTAAGTATCAGTGCAGAGAAGGAGAGTCCATGAGCTGAAGAGGTTGGTGAGGACCAGACTCATGTGTGGGGCCAAGAAATTTGGACTGGTTTTGATGGAAATTCAGGAAGATTATGTGATTTTTTTTAAAAAAAATTAGGAATCGTTGTAAAATGTAGAAAATGTTTTTGAGGGGGAAAGAGTGAAATATGACTGGTTTATTAAAATAGTCCAGATGGAGATAATGAGGACCTGAAGCGAGATCATGGTAGTAGGAACAAAAAGGTTTAAGAACAGATTTTAAAATACTAAAAATTTAAAATCCCAGAACATATTCTATATTTAGCAAGTTTAAGTTGACTATAGCAATAATAATATTTTTTCAAGATTGTAATGGAACATTTGCAGTATAGAAGCACCTTAATTGATTCTGAATATCGGTGACTTGAGTTTGGATTTAGGAAAAAAAGAGCAATAAGAAGAATACAGACTTACGAACTAAATGTTTTGAAATGCAATATTGTGGTGACAACTAAAGTTTCATTAGGGCACATTTTATTTTCTTCAAAACATAATTTTTTTAAAAAAGGCTTAATTCACCTAAGATTATATTATTTAAATTTTCAGGAATCTGGTGTCCAGATTGAACTAAGAGAAAAAAGCAAAATGTTGCCTTATGGAGGAGGCATCTGTGCAATGATAAACAGATTTTCCATCCTGTACAAAAACTCTCTCAGGCTGGAATACTGAGCAGAAAGTTTTCTAAAAGGCATAAATTTAATCCTGGTTTAAAGGAAAAGACCATTAAAGACAGAATATTAGAAAAAAAATCCTTATGGTAATGCATTCATATATTCATAATACAACCTCTGAAATGCAGAAAGAATAATATGATTTCAATAGATGGTTGAAAATTAATTTATATTCTAAGCAACTCTGAGTGTATCAGTTATATTTGAACAATGAAATTCAAGTGAATCATGTAGAAATTAGAGTTAATACCTGGTATGGATTCTATTTCATTTGTGTACTTTCTGTAAGTGATGTAATTACATAAAAAAGAGAGCTGGTTCATCATTAAGAAATGACTTTTCCACTTGGGTCTATGAATTATTTTACTAGGAAACAATAATAGCTTCCTACTAATGCATATATCAATTACTGCCATAATATAATAATAGCACTGGTAAATATGAAATACTTATATATTTTTTTTGCTCATATAAAATGACTCAGAATGGAGTTTCATGAGATAGAGTGGAGTTCTCAAATCAGATAACAAATTGTCAATGATGCTTGCACTGTAATGTCATATTGAACTATATAAAAATACTCTTTTAATAGGTCACAATTGGAAATATCAGAAATACCATACAGTTCTAGTTTAATATACCAGAAATTAATTTTACAAATCCTATATTAAAGTACTTCTAAGCTATTTTTAAGGATTCTAACACATTTTATTTAATCCTGGATGATTTAAGATAGCTATTAATTATATTCACAAATCTCCCTAAGGAACCCAGAGAACCATCTTCATACATGAACACAATATTATGAGGTGGTTAGGATAATGCAGTAAGAATTTTGATAGCTTCAACATATCCTGACTTGGATAGCCACTGGTCCAGAATGAGAAACACATGAAGGAGAAATAAATGTTCTTTGTATATGTTACAACATAAGACTGCATTAAACTGGGATGTAGCAAATGTTGATGATCTTTACTTCATTTAGTAATTACTTTGGGGCTTGAAAAATGATTCTCTAAATTTGCTTTCCCTCTCTATATTAACTTGCCATATAGTTACTTTTACAGTTACCTCTTGGGTACCTCTACCCTGCCTTGTTGTTTTGTTTTGTTTTTTACCAGTCATTATGAACCAAGATTTTCTATTCAATATGTTATTATATTCATTTCTATCATTATTCTTTTTGAAACTTAAATTATGTCAAATTGAACAAGTAGATACACCCTTAACATATAAATTATTAGGTTTTTTCTGGATATGGCCCTATTGTCTCTGAGCAATTCTTTGCTTTCTGTACTAATAGCATATTCACTGTTGCCCAGACGGGGAATCACACATTTCTCAAGGATCCCTGATCCATGATAGTGGGAAATGGTACTTAAAAATCAAGATATGGACTCTATGTATTTTCAGTCTTACTGAAAATGATTGTTCTATTCCTATTGGAAGACAGAGCTAAGGAATGTATATTTTTTAAAAAATGCATGATTTCATATAAATGCCTCCAGTGCAAACCCAACATTATGCATTTTTTAAATCTAAAGCCAAAACATTTTCTAGAGAAATATACTTGAATCATTTCCCATCAAAAAAGAAAGAAGAAAGAAGAAAGTTTAAGGAACTGAATAAATCACCCAGAGACAAGTGGATTAAAAAAAAAAAAAAAAAAACATTGGGAAAGAAGCAGCTGCTTAAGGCCAAAAAACAAATGACAAGTTGTGTCCATGCAACCTGGGCTTTTGTCTCTCTTATTCCTAAACATGGCTGTTTGTCTTCCCCTCTCCCATTTGTTTCTTTCTTCGCTCATTGTAATTCCTTCCCTACATTTTCATCTTCTCTTTCTTCTTTTCATTTACTTATAATTTTCTGTTTAATCTCTTGTTTTTCATTCATCATCTGTATCATATGGAAATTATAGGGAAAATGGGTGGTATTTTTATACTCTAGCTTGTTCCATAAATTCATTTATTCAAGACACCTAAACCTTCTATAAATATTATTATTATAATTATTATATAATTTATAACGGTAATTATTATTTAAGGAAAGAAACTAACACCAAATAATTTAATAAGTGTAATATGATTGTACTTTATTCAAGTACTTTTTGCAAAACTTAGCATGTATAAAATTCTTGCTCTTTTTTTTCTGCCAAAAGCAAAAGAACACTTTATAGTTCTAAGGTACATATTTTCTAAAATGTCAGTATAGGAAAAGATTTGATGAGACAACTAACTAAAACACGTACGTTACCTCCTTACTAAAATACAGATATAAAATTCTAGCTTCCTCCATTGAAATTCACTATCATGCACAGAGCACATTCTAAACCAGAAGTTAGATCCATTAAAAGATAATGAAAATGTTTTACTGTTATAATGATGATCTTGCATTTTATAGTAACTTTCCAATAAGAAATCAGAGTAGTGAAAAAACTTCCATAGATTATCTAGCAAAACTCTGCCTTTTGATATGCTACACCAAAAACGTGAAACTTTCATATTCTCAGGACATTGTTTAATTCAGAATTATTTATGTAATTCTGAGGTGTAGGTAACTGTTATAAAATATCACTTACACTTTTAAACTTTTATATATGTATATATATGGCATATATATATAAATTAAATATATATTAAATATGTAAATATAAATATATATGCCAGATTTCTCCCATATTTTCTTCTTTTACCCTAGTTATATGCCATTACTTCCTTTTCTTTCCATAATGATATATAATTATAGTTTCACCTCAGAGCACATGACCAGTTCATCCTGATGATATTTTGTAACAAATGTTTGGATTTTGCCCCTGAGGTCCTTGGAATTGGTCTTCAACTTTATATTTTACTGTTTCTATATAATGAGCTCTTAAAAATTAATATATCCTTTATACATTTATATTACACATTTATATAATAATTGCAAACAAAACTGATTTATATAAAATTCTATCAGTACCTTTAAGTTGGTCCTGATCTTCTTCAGTTAGAAATAGATACATTTTGAAATAAGTTATATTTAACTTTTATAAAATCTTCAACAAAACAAGTTCATTAATTCTGATTTATTTTTCCCTGATTATTGGAATTTTAGAGCCTGCCTTATGATGCTTATGCCTCTAGTGGGTACTCAAAATCAAATTTGAGCTACAGCAATTTTGTTGAAGGTTAGGCTGTGATTTTTCAAATATTACACATGACTTCATAAATAACAACAAAGACACAGCAGATTGAGACTTGGTCTGGGTAAAGAAAAGAAGCTGGGTGAAGAGGTCACCTTGTGAGAATGAATTACACAAAAGGGATCTGCCCAATTGATTGTTTATTTGGAATTAAGGCTTGTTTTTGAGAACAGTTGCGAGCCCTCCCCTACCAACAGTAGCCACAGGAAGTCAAGACCAATATCGTAAAAGTGTCTGTTGAAGGATAAAAGGCACTTCACATTAGAAAACAGAATGGTTCTGTATGTATAATTGCTGTTTTTCTGCAACACAGATACTGACAAGGGAAACAAAGTTACACTTAGGAAAACAAACGCTTGGGGTGCCTGGGTTGAGTTTCCGGCTCTTGATTTCAACTCAGGTCATGATCTCGGGGTCCTGGATTCGAGGTCCGCATTGGCCTCTGCACTTAGAAGGGAGTCTGCTTGAGGATTTTCTCTCCCTGTCCCTCTGCCCCTCCTCTGGCTCGTGCATGTGTGCTCTCTCTCACTCTCTCTCTCCCTCCTTGAAATAAATAAATAAATCTTTAGAAAGAAAAATGAATGCTCTCCTACTCCTGCCTTTTTGCTGAATTCTATTAACTTTTGTAAATCCGTGTCTATATTTCATTATATATTCTTTTGCTTAGGAAAATTATCATATACTTGTAAAAGACTATCTTAATATTAATAATATTTGAATAATACTTGAGTTGTGTTCCATATGTAACATGAAAAAATATATTACTCATTTATATGCACAATAATTATGGCCTTTTATAACCTATTACTGTCCACTTTGATAATAAATTAAGAAAAGTTACAAAATAAACTGCCAGTTTCTTCAGTCTTTAATTCATTAAAAAATAATTATGGGCTACTTGTTAGGTCTGTGTAGTATTTTTTTTTAACTTCTTGGAAATTTTATATTGCTAGCAACACATTATATTATAGCACTGTTTAAGATACTATATTATGAAAAAAATACTATATTTGTACTCATTACCATCAAAATATACAGTGCATTTCCTAGGTTTTGGAAGCTTCTACAAGCTATGTTATCCAAACCTAACTCAAATACTATGTTTTTGTATTGTAATCTTTTTTTAAAAGAGGATATTATTAGAGCAAGTTATAAGTTAACAAAAGGATTCAGAAACATATCAGTTTTTGCATGAATTGCACTGAAAAATTCAGATAAAACAGGAGAAAAACAATTTCAAGTAGGTTTTTACAGTATGGGAAAGAATGGACTCTTATGGAAACCATGCATCATTCATATCAATTATAAGTGCATTTTTTAATACTTGTGTCTGTTGTTTGAGATTCATACTTGCTATTTTAGCACTAATTTCTATTTTAGCACTAATGTAAATTATGTGTCTTCTCTTAGAGAGTTTTAAATAGCGATACATTTCATTGAAAGAGCAGAAGGATGATTAAAATTAGGAACCATGACACTCATTTATACAACAAGAAAATGTGACATATATCTTATTAATTTATTTTCCAGTATTATGCCTTTCATGAAGACAACCCTGGGGCATACAAAGCAAACTTTTTAAAACCTCAGGACAAAAAATTATATTGTTTGGATTAAAATATACTCTCATTGTTTACTTCTTGTATTTGACAAGTATCTACAGAAAATCTTCTCACAAAATGAGTCCATAGTCAACCCTCATATGACACCATTCTCTTTTATTAACTTTTACACTTCAATAAAATATCCAAGGCCTAAATCTTTTTACTTCTTTTTTTTATGATTTTTAACGTAGCTTTATTTTGCTTTAACTTTATTGAGATACAATTTACATACCATAAAAATCACTCTTGTTAAGCAGACATTTCAGTGTTTTTTTAGTGTATTCACCAGGTTGCACAACTGTCACTACTATCTACTTCCAGAACATTCACCTCACCACAAAAAGAACTCCCCACCCCTTAGCTGCCTCTCCCATCTCCCAGCCCCTGGCAGCACTAATCTTTCTGTTTCTGTGGGTTGCCCTTTTCTGGACCTTATAGACGTGGAATCATACAATACGTGCGATTTCTTTCAGCACAATGTTTTCTAGGTTTATAGATGTTGTGGCGTGTGTCAGTACTTGCTGTTAGCTTTTGATGTATCTTTTATCTCTTTTATTTTTCTAGTTTTCCATTACTGCCTTCCTTTCATTTTAATTTCCTTGATGTTTATTTTTCTATATATTTTTTTATTTTTATTATTATGTTAATCACCATACATTACATCATTAGTTTTTGATGCAGTGTTCCATGATTCATTGTTTGTGCATAACACCCAGTGCTCCACGCAGAATGTGCCTCTTTAATACCCATCACCAGGCTAACCCATCCCCCACCCCCTCCCCTCTAGAACCCTCAGTTTGTATTTTAGAGTCCATCATCTCTCATGGTTCTTCTCCCCCTCCGACTTACTCCCCTTCATTCTTCCCCTCCTGCTATCTGTACTTCTGAAACAAATAATGCAAACATATGTTAAATCTTTTTACTTCTTATCTGATAAACACATTTCTTTTTTTTTTTAAAGATTTTATTTATTTATTTGAGAGAGAGAGAACGAGAGATAGAGAGTACAAGAGGGAAGAGGGTCAGAGGGAGAAGCAGACTCCCTGCCGAGCAGGGAGCCCGATGTGGGACTCGATCCCGGGACTCCAGGACCATGACCTGAGCCGAAGGCAGTCGCTTAACCAACTGAGCCACCCAGGCACCCTGATAAACACATTTCTTTAAAGCTTCCATAATGAAACACAAGTTTGTGTTTCTCCATATATTTTTTTTATTTTTAGAGTCAAAATTACCAAGACCTTTTTTCTAATCAAGTAATATGTAAAGTGAAATCAATTAGCAATTAATCAGTATTAATTTGTATATAATACAAATTATGTAATGAGAGTATATAATACTTTCAAACTTATCTACTATCTATCCTTCTTTCTTTTTCTTTTGCTGTAAGTTTTTCTGCTACAGGTTTCACTTCACCTTTTTTTGACATATACTTAATTTTATTTATATTACAGATACTATGCCAATAATCAGTACCTACAATATGAATGTTATACATTTACTATTTATTCTGCCAATTATTTTCAAATAAAACTTGATAAGGAAGAATAAAAAGAGAACACTAAAAATAATCTCATTCAGTTTAGAATCAAGTTTTTATAATGCTATTCACTATTTTTAATTGACTTTAATATCCACATCCCCAGTCATTTCCAAATGATTAAAATAATACGAACACTAGTCACCGTGTACTTCTTTTAATATACCAGAATAAGGTGAAGATATCTGTAGTGTGTTTATTATTTGTAGCAGTGGTTCTGCAAATTTCACTATACATCAAAATGATCAGGTCAGTTTTTAAAAATTCGGATTCCCTGGCTTCATTCAGAACTAAAAAATCAAAATCTTTAGGAACAGAGCTAAAGAGTGTTCTCTTTCTCTCAAACATGTTTTCTGAGTGATTTTTATGTTGCTGACATAAGTGAATGTATGTTTTTACATAAAATAACTTTCTTAAAAATATAATTGACTCGGGCGCCTGGGTGGCTCAGTCGTTAAGTGTCTGCCTTCGGCTCAGGTCATGATCCCAGGGTCCTGGGATCGAGGCCCGCATCGGGCTTCCTGCTCCGCGGGGAGTCTGCTTCTCCCTCTCCCACTCCCCCTGCTTGTGTTCCCTCTCTCACTGTGTCTCTCTCTGTCACATAAATAAATAAAATCTTAAAAAAATATATATATATAATTGACTCAAAGCCTCACTGAAATAAAGACTAACTAAACATCTTGGTTATATAGGTAAATCTAATTTTGAATATAACTATTATTTTAAATATCTATATACCATTCTGTAAGCACTTAATAATAGGTTTTGATGACACATTATGCTTTCTGAAGTTGAATGGCATTAAAATTATTGAGGAAAGGGTAATTTTATGAACATTTACATGTAAAATATTTATTATTCACATATCTGCATTCTATGTATATTTAATAATTTGAACATGTATTTTTTAAATAAAACAAACATTATTTTAATATTCATTCCCTTGAGACATAAGTCTTCCATGAAACTACTTTCCTCCACCACCTAGTCTTACCATGTGTATCTATCATAATTTGTCACCTCTTTATAAAGCTTTTAATGTTTTTTGTCTGTCTGTCTGTCTGTTTGTTTGTTTTTAGTTTGAGGAGGGGCAGAGAGAGAGACTGGGAGAAAGAATCCTAAGCAGGCTCCACACTCGGCACAGAGCCCAATGTGGGCTCCATTTCATAACCCTGAGATCATGACCATAGCCAAAGTCAAGAGTAGGACACTTAACTAACTTAGCTACCCAGGTGCCCCAAGCTTTTCATGTTTTTAACTGACAAATGTGACTATGCTCCTCCAAGCGCCTAGATTTTTGTACCTAAAATAATTACATCACACTGCTATTTTTATTTACCTTTGCTGTTAAATATAAAGTCTTTGGAGGTAGGGAATGGGACCCATGACAATTGTAATCTTAGTGTTTACCAAAGATCATGGTATGTAGTAAATATCAAATACATATGTATTTAAAGAATGAATGATTAAAGAAATTAGAAGAATTAATTTACAGATTAAATGGGTTCTGAAAATTAATAATTGGGAAATTTCACAATTGCTTCAAATATAGGGACATTTTTGTTCAAACTTAGTTTGAACTAAGATGACTGAATGGAGAGTGGAGGTAAAAGTTTTCACCTCAAAAGGTTTCTGAAAAGTGGAGGGCATGACATGATGGTGACCAAGACTCTAGAAGGCTGGGTACAAGCACCACAGTTGACATTTATGGCGCTAGGGTGTATTTAGCTCTTCTTGCTCAAATAACTGCTGAAGACAAGCATGAGATTTACTAAAAAATAAATCACAGGCCCCAAACAGAGTCACTTGTGATAGGACCATGTCACCAAACCGGGGCTTAATACTTATCCTAGCTGCAGTTTCAACCTTCCCCAGGAATGGTGAGATAATCCACGTAATAAGATCCATTGTCCCCCCAAAGGAAGAGACCTTCGCCAAAATAATCCTTTTGTTGTTGTTGTTGTTTATGACTTCCTTGTTCTGCCTTTAAACACCTTTCCCTTTCTGTAGCCCTTTGATGATCCTTTCTATTTGTTAGATGATATGCTGCCTGGTTCATGACTTATTCATTAAAGCCAATTAGATCTTTAAAACTTACTCAGTTGAATTTTTGTTATTTGACAGATCTAATTAACACTTGAAGTCTGGGGAAACTTGCCACAGACTGATCATAAGCTTTGGAATTGAAATCCTAAAAATATGATATTTGAAAATTAAAAGTTGTGAAACTGACATTGATGGAAGCAGCCTAGAAGCAATAATACCAGCGAAGCGTACACTCCCTGAATCTCCTACTCATGTCCCAATTTATCTCCTGCCCTACACCTAGTTTGATGTATCAAAGCTAATCCATTAAACTTCATGTACAGAAAACCTGTTTTAAAAAAAAAATAAGCCAGTTACTTTTTTTATTAATTTTATCTTTCTGTGCAATAGCTCACAGATGATGATGATGGTGGTGATGATTGTTTTTATTTGCTCATCTTCACTAAAACACTTCTGTAAGCCCAATAAACATAGCTCCTCTAGTGGGTTTTCAGAAACAGCTAAGGAAGCTGTGAGGAAGATATTCTGGAACAGTAAGGGCAGGAGAAGAAACTTCCTAAATACAAGAGTAAGTTTATAATTCCTTTTTTCTTTCTTTTTTTAATGACATCTTTTTTTATTTTATTATATTATGTTAATCACCATACATTACATCATTCGTTTTTGATGTAGTGTTCCATGATTCATTGTTTGCTTATAACACCCAGTGCTCCAAGCAGTACGTGCCCTCTTTAATACCCATCACCAGGCTAACCCATCCACCCACCCTTAAGTAACAACTTAAATACTACATAAAAAGAGAATCCAGGCCACTTAGGAAGCCTAACAAAGGCAGTCAGAATCTGGAGAAATATTCCTACTCAATGGCTTCAACAAATTCTAATTTTCAAAGGTTTGAATTCTCAGTGAAAGACTCCATACCTGAGCATGCCTTTAATGAAAATGTCCTCCAAGCAAAAGATTTGCCACCTTTAGCTTGACTTTGAAAGATCAATAAAACCCAGACTACCATGTCATAATAAAAATTAGTATTTACCAAGTCCAACTTCATCATTTTACAAACTTAGACAGTGAGTCTCACAGAGCTAAAGAACCTATTTCTCAGTTATTTCAGTTTGAAATTTCAAACTGAAGGGCGCCTGGGTGGCTCAGTGGGTTAGGCGACTGCCTTCAGCTCAGGTCATGATCCTGGAGTCCCGGGATCCAGTCCCTCATTGGGCTCCCTGCTCAGCGGGGAGTCTGCTTCTCCCTCTGACCCTCTCCCCATGCTCGCTTTCTCTATCTCATTCTCTTTCTCAAATAAATAAATAAATAAATAAATAAATAAATAAATAAATAATCTTTAAAGAAATTTCAAACTGAAGATACAAAGGGCTCTACAAATTTTATAGTGAGCAAATAAGTGACTGATTTCAGAAACTACTAAAAGAAAAACAAGTAACTTAGGAGAGTTGAAATATGCTTCCCATTTCAGATAAAGGTTAGCATTTTCTTTGATTTCACAAAATTGGAAAGGCAAATAGGATCTAGGGGAAGTAGAAAATTTTGGTATTGTGAGATAATTACAAGATTTCTTTGTTTTCATAGATTACAAACCACAAAATATGAAGCTTAGAATGGGGAAGTCAAAGATAGCCAAGCAAGCAAACCTATTCCCACTGTTTAAAATAACAGAATCACTGACAACAGAAAATGGATTATTTGCCCCGATACAGGATAAAACAACAATGACAACAAAAATCTAGAACATATGTAAATGAATTAGAGTGAGAGTTAATAATTCTCAAAGAGATGCTAAAATCTCTAAAAAGAAGAAAATTCTATAGAAAATAAAGCATGGAAAATCATTTATCAATAAAAAACTGCCATGTTATAATTTTAGTAGAAGCTAATTGGATTTATTAAAATAGGAAACCCCACCCCAGGGAAAATGAACTTCAATGCATACATTTGAGATTTAAAAAATCAGAAATATGAAAATTTTGAAAAGTTCTTTCCATATATACATCCAACATTTTATGAATAAAGAAGTTATTTTTTAGTTATTTAAATTTTTCCCTTTCCTCATGATTTATTTTAAATTAAGCAATATAAAATGCTAAGTCGGTTTCACTTAAAGTTGCAGCAGAACTAATTCTAATAATGAAATAACCCCTTATAGCAAGTCTTTGAATGATTAGAGGATTTTCAGATAATTTCTTGTGAATGCAAACAAGATAATCATAGAAGTGCATATATCAAGTAGCCCTTTCTTCAAACACTAGTGGTTATGCATATTCAACAGAATGCAAATATTGACTTTTCTGATAGCGAGTGGATCAGATTGAAAAGTGTCTGATGGGAAACTATAATCATTTTATGGAATGCAGCAATGACCTTCACACCCCCTATGCCAAGGGTGTATTCCACTGGAATCTGTGATTCTGCTAACATTTAAACAATTTCCACAACTTGAGAAAGAAAATAGACATCTGGAAAAGGGCAGTCTCTCCCAGTACAACAAAGGCTTAGAAGAAATAAACAGGCCTTATGTCTCATAATGTTTCTCAGGAGATCCAAAGCAAGAAAGCCTAAGGTTGCAATTGACTTCTCAAATAGACAAACCAGCACATGAAAAGCTTCCTCCCTCTGAATAAATTGGGAAGAGAATAGAAAAGGTCAGCCAATTGTAAACCAAGGAATCAATATGCTCTAGAAATACAATACTGAATTAGATTTAAGTATTTAATGTTTCAGTGAGAAAAATATCCTAGTACATTTCAATCAAGATATTGTTAAAAATATTATAGCATGTTTTACACTTCATGAACATAGACTTACCATGCTTCAAATAGCAGCCAAAGCATAGCTATGGAACCAAAGCTTAAAGAAATATGGCTGACTGTAAACAGACATATATATGTACTCTGAAAAATAAAAAACAAATGCTATTTTATTGAAATATTAAATGCATTAGATAGTAAAGATGTCAGTACAATCTCAAAAGGTTATATATTGCATGATTCCTTTCATATGTTACCCTGGAAAAGGTGAATGTATAAGGACAGAAAAACAAATCAGTGGTTGGCAGAGATTGTGGGGATGATCTGACTATGAAGGATAGGCATTAAACATTATTACTGGGTAATGGATCTGTTCAGTATCTTGATTTTGGTGGTGATTAGAGGATGCTAAACAGCTCTGTGAATGAAAATAAGTGACAATAATAAATTTCAGGGGCACCTGGGTGGCTCAGTCGATTAAGCGTCTGCCTTTGGCTCAGGCCATGATCCCAGCCAGGGTCCTGGGATCGAGCCCCACATCAGGCTCCCTGCAGGCGGGGAGCCTGTTTCTCCCTCTCCTCCCCATTCACGTTCTCTGTCACTATTTCTGTCTCTCTCAAATAAATAAATAAAACTTTAATTTCTTACATATGTGTAAGGGTAGATAGAAATATAGAGATAGATATAGAAAGATATCTACTCATATATCTCTTGATTTCATGGTGGTGGTTATATGTGAGAATAAGTCGTCAGACTCATAGAACATGCCCATGAATGTTTACAGGAGCTTTATTCATAATTACCAAAACTTGGAAGAAACCATGATGTCCTTCATTAGGTGCATGGATTTATAAATTGTAGTACATCCAGACAATGGAATATTATTCAGCACTAAAAAGAAATGAGCTATTCAGTCATGAAAAGACATGGAGGAAAATTATATATATATTGTCAAGTAAGAGAAACCAGCCTAAAAAGGCTACATACTGGGGCGCCTGGGTGGCTCAGTTGTTGGGCGTCTGCCCTCGGCTCATGTCATGATCCCAGGGTCCTGGGATCGAGCCCCGCATAGGGCTCCCTGCTCTGCGGGAAGCCTGCTTCTCCCTCTCCCACTCCCCCTGCTTGTGTTCCCTCTCTCACTGTCTCTCTGTCAAATAAATAAATAAAATCTTTTAAAAAAAAGGCTACATGCTGTATGATTCTAACTAAACGACATCCTGGAAAAGGCAAAACTATAGAGACAGTAACAATATCAGTAGTTTTCAAGAGTTAGAAGGAAGAGAGAGGTGAATAGGTAAAACACAAAGAAATTTAGGGCAGTGAAATTACTCTGTATGAGGTAATAATGCTGTATACATGTCATTAAGAAAGAACATATATATATATATATATGTATGTATATATATATATAACACCCATAACTTAATTATACCTCAAAGTTGTTGCTAAATCGTAGTGAATAGACTTAGATATATAGAAAATAACTTTAGAGAATCTATCCCCATAATTTTAAATTAAAGTAAAATTTAAATACTCAAAATAAAACAAGATGAAGTTTACATGCTACACAGTCTCATGGCTTCATTCAAACTAGTGATGCTGAGTGCTTATATAGTCAACTCTGTTTTAGAAAATTAGGCTATTTAAACAATCTTAAAGCAGTTTCCATGTGACCCTCATATTGTAATAAAACTACAAAATAAGTTACATTTTTGGCAAAAGAGAAATATTAAACTATATATAAAATGCCTTCTTTATCTAAACATTCTTATAACAAAGCCACTCAGTTCTGTTTATTTTTTAAGTTCTTTTGATGCACCTTCAAAAAACTGGTGTTATAAGATCATGATCAATAAAGTTAATTAAATTTTGAACACTTTTAAGTGTGAATGAATGATTAAATACTACTTTTTAAAGAACATATATATAAAATAAAAAAGGCAAAAAATAAATACAAGTCAAGCCTCCATATTATTAACTGTTTAAAAAATATTCATCAAAGATCCAATATATTATTAATATTCTAAAGACAAGGTGTACAACAGTAACCCAAGTGGATGGAATCCCTGACCTCAGGTAGCTCACATTTTAGTGAGGAGGCAGACAAGAAACAGGATAAACAAAAGAGTTTGTTAGAAGATGATAAGACCCTGAAGGAAGAGAAAAGCAGGGGTAGAAGAGAGGAAGTGCGGGCAGAATAGGAAG
Organism: Callorhinus ursinus; assembly: GCF_003265705.2. Classification (NCBI taxonomy): domain Eukaryota; kingdom Metazoa; phylum Chordata; class Mammalia; order Carnivora; family Otariidae; genus Callorhinus; species Callorhinus ursinus. The sequence goes on from NW_027397066.1 coordinate 136,820,806, forward strand.
TTTAGTTTTTTCAACCCAATGGGGTTGGCGTGGCAGGAGCAACATGAATGAAAAGAGTACGATTGAGGTCAGAAGAAGCAGGGGCACGTCCTGCAGGACCTTGGGAGTAGATCTGGCCTTCTTGCAGGGCAAAGTGGAGAGCCATGGGTGTGGGCTGAGCTTTAAGATAAAGCCACTCCGCTGCTGGATTGAGAAGAGTTTGAAGGGAGGAAAGGTCAGGGACAAGAAGAGTAATTGGGGTAAACTCAGGAGAGAGAATTGTGGCTTGGACAAAAGCAGCTGTGACAAATTGGTGGGACAACTTAGAGCTTTGAATATGTTTTTGTTGTTGTTGTTTTTAAGATTTTATTTATTTATCTGAGATAGAGCGAGAGCATGAGAGCGAGAGAGAGAGAGAGAGAGAGAGTGCACACACACGAGGGGAGTGGGGCAGAGGGAGAGGGAGAAGCAGACCCTCCGCTGAGCAGGGAGCCCAATGGAGGGCTCCAACCCAGGACCCTGAAATCAGGAGCTGAAGGCAGACACTTAATGGATTGAGCCACCCAGGTGTCCCGACAATCTGTTTTGAATATAAGACTAAGATTTCCCAAGAAAGTGACTGAGTGAAAGAGAAGAATCTAAATTGATTGCAAGATTTGACTGAGCACATGAAAGGAAGGAGTAGCCATTAATTGAGAAGGGAAAGACAGACAGCAAGAGAAGATGTATTCTACTTTGGATAGGATAAATTTGAGAAGTCTTTAGATATTCATGTACGGTATTTTTCAGTATGTCTTACAAATGGTGTTTGTGTGTGTACATTTTGTTTTCTACCTTTGATATCAAGTGGTCATCCATGGCTTGGATGTCAGATGTAAATGAATATTTTTTAAAATTTGTCAATAATTATTTTTTTCAATAATTTAGTGATATGGTCGGTGTACAAATTGAAAAAAAAATCATGATACCATTATATAACTGAACTCATTTCCCCAGGCCCTTAGTAGATTGTGCTTCAAAAAAAAGAAAGAAAGACTTATGACTTAACTTTATTACTAAATAACAAGTCAACTTAAAAAAAGGAAAAAATACTTGAAAGTACATAATCTTTGAAAAAATAGAATATGATTTAAAACTGGAAATCCATGTCTTTCTCAATAGTACACAATAAATTTTATCTTTGCATGAGTTTTAATCTTAATGTAAACTACTCAAAAGTAAATGGAAAAACAATAAACCATTCTCTTTTAGTGTGTATGGAAATCAAAAACTTCAAAGTTGTATGATTATAGGACTTTGTCACACTTTATTACAGGCTCACCAGAGAAAGACTTTTTAAATAAACTTGGCTTTTGAAATGAAGAATATCTTTAGTGGAATGCTTTTTTGTGTAGGTTGAGGTAAGGCTGGAGTGGTGGTGAATAAAATTAACACTAAATTTACTTTGACCTGATTTCCAGTTTTTGTGAATGTGTGCGCATGTGTGTGCACGTGTGTGTATGTGTGTGTGCATGTGTGTGTGGGTAACATAGTTGTTTTATTTGGAATATATAATTGACTCAAAATGTTAGCAATTTGTGAATTAAGATTACAGGTTATTAAAAGAGGGCTACTCTAATGGGATGCAAGTTTAGGGAGGGAAATCAAATTCTCACTCTAGTTAAAAAGTGATGATGACAAAATAATAATGATACTTTGTACATCATACACCAAGGAAACTGCATAAGATTGCACATACTTTTACATGCACAGCATGGGTTATTGATAACCAATCCATAGATAAATTTGGAATTATGTGCTTTTACCAATAAAAAAGCGAGAAAGAAATTGACTTGCCCAATTTCACATAGTGGTGAAGCAATGGAATCAGGATTCCAAACCGGACCACCTAACACTAAAGCCTGTACTTGACTTGCTATTAATGTGTCATGACTTTATGTCATGATATCACCTATATCCTTTAGGTGACCTATCTTCTCTGAACAAATGCTCCCATAGTACATAAAGGGGAGATTATTCTTATCAGCCTTAAACAGATGGACCAGAGTTACTAATTTGTCAACACTTAAGAATACAATAATGAGCAATCAGCATCAGCACTTTTGTGGAGAAAATACTGTATCACATCAAAAATATAAGCTAAGACACCTACCACTAAGTTGTCAATGAATTATTAATTTGCATGCTCTAAATATTTCCCTCAATATGTTGACAGTTCCCTAAGTATTTATTAACATGTAGTGAATTTTTTTGGCATTTGGATTTATATTCCCTTTGGTGACTAATGAGAACACACTACTTCTCTCACTTAGCCAAAAGAGCTCTCTGGAGACCCACACCACACTTCAGGTCACCTATCAGAATCTTAAGATCTCTAAAAAGACCACCTGGTACTCTTAAACATTAGTCACCTTACATGGATATAAAACCCCTTTATATTAGAGAGAGAGAAGGACACAACAGTTAATCCAATAACAATTATTTGCTAACCAGGGCCCCAAAATTCCAGAGAGGTAAAGGCTGGTACCTAGGAAAAGGTAACTTTTGCTAACAAATTCAATCCTGAGAACAACTGTATGAATTAATGATTACAATCTCTATTATACAGGAAGGGAACTGAGACTCAAAGATACTACATAAGTTGCCCAAGGTAATATTTCCTGCATATGGCCAAGCCACATTTTAACCATGAATTATCTGATGTCTGTGGGTGGCCTATAAGCTCCTTAAACTAAGGTTGATCACCAGTGAAATAATTTTTCTCTCCAGACGTGCTCTTCTTCTAAGATTCGCCTTCACAATGTACAGTGAATATCCAGGCACTTTTGTCATCTGCAGCATCCCTTCCTGTCCTCTCCCATCCAAGTGTTCACCCTTGACTCTAACTTCCACTCTGGTCAAACTTCACTGCTATTGTCATAACTTAGGAATTCAGATTTCTCACAAGCCTCACCTGCCTTGTCTATTTCCTTTGTTTCATCCATGTTCCACATAGCTGCTGATGTTTCCTTTGGATATATAAAAATGATTATATTTAAAACCATTCAATAGCCTTTGCCTTACAGGATCTTTTTTTTTTTTTTCTGGCATGGAAATTCATCCTTTTGTGTACCACCTGGGGTGCACTCTCCCCCACTGTGGAAACACTGGCTCAAATTATTGTTTGATAAATCTGCCAACTTTGTTTGCTTTCTACAATTATTGCACTAAATGGCTATATTTTTGCATGTCTTGAACGTTTGATTATAAATAAGGAATCCAACTGTACTTCAAGAAGAATGTCTATTGCTAATTAGAAAATATTTTTAACCTTGCAAAAATCATTCTCTTGGAATAGATGTTATGACAGGGGAATCTTATTTTTATAGTTAAAAATATGTACCACATTTTAGTAGGCAATTATATTTAAAGTGTGAAATCACCACTCCAATAAAATTTATGTGAGTACAGTCAAAACACATGCTAATTCAATCTTTCATGGGATGAGTCAGACAAATGTATATTGTCTGTATATTGTATTATTTTATACCTTTACAGTGTCTTATTTAACTTTTTATTATTACTTTTTTGAGGAGCAAATGAAGTACCTAGATTAAATTTTTAGAATTATTTTGAGCTAATGAAGTCCTCAGAGATTAGAAATATAAATATATTTAGAAACATAATTTTCATCACAAAATTTATTTGATGAATTAAACAATTTCTTTTTTCATATAAAAGTTTTATGTTTTAATAGATTTTCCTTATTATTTCCAGAATACATCTGAAGATATGTAACATAAATGGATACAATTGATAAAGAATAACTTACAAGAAGCACTGAGGAGGGAATGCAGGATGAACACATATCCAATATCAATCCCTAAAGAATGTAAGCAACCTGTGTAAATTCCAAATATCTTTTGCATGTATAGCAGTTATATATATATATATATATATATATATATATGTATTTTCTATATATATATATATATATACACATCTATATATATAGATGTATATATGTTCTTTGCAATGGATATTTCAGTTGCAAGCAAGTCAGATATACCCTACTGCAAATGATAAAGTTTTTTAAGTCTCTACATTTAACACGTGTGCATTTGTATGTGTGTGCACATACATGTATGTGTGTGAATGTGAATGTAGTTCACAGGGTCTGTACTATGGCCCATGGTCAAGACTGAAGCAACAGTGGTCTTGATACCTCTAGTTAGAACCATGCAAGAAACAGAATTGGATGTCTATAACAATCTTTTATCTAAAGCTGTCCAAATGGAAGAGACTCTATTCTTTTTTTTTACTTTAAAGTTTTTATTTAAATTCCAGTTAGTTAACACACAGTATAATATTAGTTGTGTACAATTTAGTGACTCAACACTTCCATACAACACCCAGTGCTCATCACAAGTGCCCTCCTTAATCCTCATCACCTATTTCCCCCATTCCCCCACCCACCTCCCCTCTGGTGACCATTAGTTTGGTCTCTACAGTTGAGTCTGATTCTTGGTTTGCCTCCCTCTCTCTTTTTTTGTCCCTTTGCTCATTTGTTTTGTTTCTTAAATACCACATATGAGTAAAATCATAGAGTGTTTTTCTCTGACTGATTTATTTCACTTAGCATCATATTCTCTAGCATCATACTCTCTAGCTCCATCCATGTCATTGAAAATGGCAAGATTTCGTTCAATTTTATAGATGAGTAATATTCCATTATTATATATTATATATATATAATATAATATATATATCCACCACCTGTTCATGATCCATTCATCAGTTGATGGACATTTGGGCTCTTTCCATAATTTGGCTATTGTAAATAGTGCCGCTATCAACATTGGAGTTCATGTTTCCCTTTGATTTAGTATTTTTGTATTCTTTGGGTAAATACCTAGTAGTATAAATGCTGGATAATAGCATAGTTCTATTTTTAACTTTTTGAAGAAACTCCATACTGTTTTCTAGAGTGTTGCACCAGTTTGCATTCCCACCAACAGTGTAAGAGTTTTCCCCTTTCTCTGTCTCCTCCCCAACACCTGTTGTTTCTTGTGTTTTTGATTTTAGTCATTCTGACAGGTTTGAGTTGACGTATCATTGCAGTTTTGATTTGTATTTCCCTGATGAAGAGTAATGTTGAGCATCTTTTCATGTGTCTGTTGGCCATCTGTATGTCCTCTTTGGAAAAACACCAAGTCATGTCTTCTGTCCATTTTTAAATTGGATTATTTGTTTTTTGGGTGTTGAGTTTTGTAAGTTCTTTATATATTTTAGATACTAACCCTTTATCAGATACATCATTTGCAGATATCTCCTCCCATTCAGTAGGTTGCCTTTTAGTTTTGTTGATTGTTTCCTTTGCTGTGCAGAAGTTTTTTATTTTGATAAAGTCCCAATAGTTTATTTTTGCTTTTGTTTCCTTTGCCTCAGGAGACATATCCAGTACAAGTCACTATGACCATTGTCAAAGAGGTTAATGCTTATGCTCTCTAGGATTTTAATAGTTTCCTGTCTCACATTTAGGTCTTTAATCCATTTTGAATTTATTTTTGTGTATTGTAAGAAAGTGGTCCAGAAATGTCTTTCTTAAGGACCTGGGAGCTCTTTGAAATGTAATTATCAAGAAAGTTAGTGCCCTTAGCTCCTACTCTTAGGGGGAAGGTAGGAGCCTAACTTTGGTAAGCAGCAATTAACAAAGGCAGATGACCTAATCCCTTTGACCAACTTCCCTGTGAAGGGAGATCCTCAGGTACTTCTCCACTACCTCACTCCACCCTTTACAACCCTCCTACCTTTTGCTTTAGGGGAGTTGAGTTCAATGTCTCTCCCCTATTGCTAGGGTCTTAACCCCTATTGCAATGTCTTAAATAAGTTTTGCCATTTTTAACAAGTATCTGCTGCAATTTACTTTACAGTAACTGTTCAATATATGTAGGTAAAAGAGTATTTGATTGAATTGCTTTTGGATGAATAACCAGTTAATTCAGTCAATTGATTCGTTCATGCCTTAAAAATGGCCTTAATAGGGCCTTAAACAGGGCCTTAAATAGTTAGGTCATGGTTCCTAGTACTATACAACATGAATTGCATAAAGAAATATGTACTGTTGTATTTCCTTATTAAACAGAAAATATTTTTTCAAAGGAATATAAAGATGTAAAAGATGATTTGTCAACTGTTCAAGTGATTAACCCTGAACGAATGTGCTATTGAACAATATTATTCCAAAAAAGTGGCATGCTAGAAAATAAGTTTACAAATTCAAATTTTACCAGTACAAGTGAAATAAATAATTTTAGTATGTTATTAAATAAATTATAGTAGTCCTAATTATTAAGATGAAATATCTATAATAAAATATTAAATTTTAAATTTATTCTTATATTGCTTCTGCTTTGTAGTTCCATTTCAACATAAATGTTATATTACTTTATTTTGTAGAAAATTTACTTTTTAGCATACAACTCTAAAAATATTCCCAATTATTTGGATAAGGTGGTGGGTGATCTATGGCTTTTTTTTTTTTAAAGATTTTATTTATTTATTTGACAGAGAGAGACACAGTGAGAGAGGGAACACAAGCGGGGGGGGGAGGGAGAGGGAGAAGCAGGCTTCCTGCGGAGCAGGGAGCCCAATGAGGGGCTCAATCCCAGGACCCTGCGATCATGACCTGAGCTGAAGGCAGACGCTTAACGACTGAGCCACCCAGGCGCCCCTGATCTATGGCTTTTTTGAATTCTAATTCTGGGTTTACTCATAAATTGTGTTTTTTTCCCTAGGTAAATTATCTCCAATTTTCTGTGAATTATACTGTTTTTTAAGTACAATGTTTTATGAGTCACAGGATTTTGTGACCTCTACTCTGGTGTATAAGTTTATTACCACAATGTCATACAACTAGATGAAACTTCCAAAAGGTTATATAATCCAAAATAGGCATTAAAAAAATCACCTACATGTAAAAGCTATTTTAAAATATTCTACTTCTTCTGGCTATCTTAATTTTGGGGAAAAAATTAAAAACATTAAAAACATAAGAATGAGAATAAAATATCACCTGAGAGCTTAGATGCAAAGCCAAATGTGAAATGCTTGAAAAAAGCTTTACAGAGCAACATAAGAAAATAAAGGAGGCTATAATTAGATCAAAAATATTGGTAAGAACTCATGACTTTGAAATTTTCCTGCTCAGTCTCTGAAGTAACCTAAGTTACCTGGGGTACAGCCCTGCCAGTAACCAGTAACCAATTGGGATGATATGCCTGTGATGATTATGTTACCATATACTACCTTCATTAAAGGAATCAGTCCTCTTCTCAAGAGTAAATTATTTAAGATCTGGGAGGAAACAATCAACATGGGCTGAAAATATTGTTTAAATTAAAACAATGATGTTTTCAGAAATGTCTGGGATAATGTCAGAGATGGCAGAGGCTAGATCTTTGGATTCATTACGGTGCTAAAAAAATAAGAATATGAAATATCCTAATAAGAAAGAGTATATGTGATTTTTCTATAGTCTACAAAAATAATAGGTGACACATATTGATCAAAATAACAATGAGAGTTCTATTAAAAGCATGTCCAATTCCCAAAATATCAATAACAAATTATTGTTACACTTCAAGTCCTTAGACATGTTCAAGTTTTAATAAAGGTTATTTATAAAGACATTAATTCATTTTATTTCCACTATGAAAGCAATATGAAGTTGGCTATTTAATATAAATTTGAATGCTTTAATAAAAAATGTGTTATCTATATAGATATATGCTGTGCCACAAAGACCAAAAGTTACAAAATACCTGGATATTTAAAATACCAATAAAAAAAAACAACAAGCAATTCTCTGAAAGTAAAGTTAAACATTGAAAATAGAATATTAACTTTAGTCTAGTCATATAAATTGGTATTGATGAGAAAACAAATTCACTTTGAAATTATCTCCTTTTGTATATAGTAAATCTCTTTCTAATTCACTATGTATAGTAAGCACTTCATGGTGCCACTAAGATATTTGTACTCATCAGCAAATAGATTGTCTAAAAAAGTCTAATAAGAAGAAAATTACACTCTTCTTGGAAAATTACAATGCATTATGTATGCACAAATGATCATTTGGATAAAACACTTTAATGTGGCTGAATTAATACCATGATAGCCAACAAATTTCATTTATGACTCAATTATATGTTAATTTTAGAAATGAAAAATTCAAGTATAATCCATAAATTTTACAAATGTAATAGCCTACATGAAATAATGATGTAAAAAGCACATTTTTCATCATTCTTTCCTAAACAATTCATGTGAAAACCATTATAGTCACCTCTAGTCTAGTCAAAAGTTAGCAAAGGTTTCAGAAGTCAAATTCAGCTCTGATTTCCCAGATAAAATGGGTTAGATTTTTCAATGCAAGTAACAGATTTTGCTGGATATTTCAGACATCATAAGGTCAGCCTGCACTAAATGATTGAAGACTGAAATTGATTCTGATAAGCTGATCTGATATATTGGATCTGAAGTTCTTTTGCTTAGGGACTATCAGGAGAACAAATGTCAAGAGGTTTGACTTCTGGCAGCATCAGCCAAAATCTATGTGCTTACACTGATGCCTGCCGGGCAACAAAGATACAAGTATCCATGGGTTCAATAGTTCATGCTTTAACATTGAAGACTGAACATGCACTAAAGCACTAAAAACGCCATATTCACTACATTTTTTAAATGTAAACTTCTGCAAAATAAAATATGAAAGCTAGGGTAGTATTCTTGGATTATTGTGCAAAAACACCTTTGTAAAATGACCTTTCTAGTCCTAACAGGACTGAGAAGTTGTTACTAAAATACATGCTATTATTTTCTACAAGAAGGTCATAATTATAAACTGTCTTACAGGGGTTGTGGAGGTAGATGTATAATAGAAATTACAGCCCTTGGTACAAAATAAGGGAACACTATAAGAGAGACAGAAAAAGAGAAGTGTGTGTGTGTGGGGGGGTTGATATGCCTGGAAATGCTTCCCAAGGTATCAAAATTGTAAGTGTTGGAAAGAGGTTAGTACAAGTAACATACAATCGCATATAGACAATTTAATTTGATATCCCACTGATTCAGATCTATTAGAAACTATGTATGTTAAACTAAGTGGATCAACAAGCACAATTTTTAATTTGATTCCAAAAAATATCAAACAATAATGATAACAGTCCTGAGATTTTATAATTTTGATTCAGTTTTACAATAACAAACAAATAAGAATTAGCAGCTACTAGTTACTATCTACCTACTGTAGGCCAGGAACTGAATACTGTATTTTATATCTTTATCACACTCATTTTTTAAAGAGGGAAACTCCTCAGCAAGTTTGCTCTGTGTGTGTGTGTGTTTGTTAAACATTTTTCTTTTTTTATTTTATTATGTTATATTAGCCACCATACAGTACATCATTAGTTTTAGATTTTATTTATTTGACAGAGAGAGACACAATGAGCGAGGGAACACAAGCAGGGGAGTGGAGAAGCAGGCTTCCTGCTGAGCAGGGAGCCTGATGTGGGGTTTGATCCCAGGACCCTGGGATCATGACCTGAGCTGAAGGTAGACGCTTAATGACTGAGGCACCCAGGCGCCTTCCTCACCAAGTTCTTAAGTGTATTGGATACAATGCAAGATTGCAATCCAGTTAAAGTATTATAGATGTTGTATTCATTTTAGGGAGAAAAATCCCCAGTATTTCATAAGTGTGTGTCTGCTTATCACCTTTATTTTTAACAACATGCTTGGAAAGGCAATTGGTGTTATTCCCTCTTGTATAGATGAAGAACATCATAGATACAGACTAGAACTGAGAACACAGTAAGTACTAAGGACTGTGAAAATGAGGCGCTGCTGAATAGCAGTTAAGAGCCACATAGTCATGAATTTGAATCACAACTCAGTCATTTGGTGGCCATTAGATCTTAGACACACTGCGTAGTTTCTATGATTTTTCATTTTCCTCATTGTACATGAAGTGTATGATAGTGAGCATATTTATCTGTTGTGAGCTGTCAACTGCATAGTACACTGAAGTCTCCTTCTGATAAGAGTATAAGCCTAGGGACACCTGGGTGGCAATCATCTGCCTTTATCTCAGGTCATGATCCCAGGGTCCTGGGATTGAGCCCCACCTCAGGCTCCTTGCTCAGTGGGAAGCCTGCTTTTCCCTCTTCTTTTGCTGCCCCCCACTTGTGCTCCTTCTCTCTCTGACAAATAAGTAAATGAAATCTTTTTTTAAAAAAGAGTATCGGCCTAGTGCGCTTGTGCATGTAATCTTGTGTATGGTGTATATAGATGGATAACATTCAGTAAGTGTGGGTACACATGTTCAGTACTTCAAGAAATCATAGCATTATTGCTAAATGTTAGCACCAGGATTCAAGCCCAATATTATTTTTACACTCAAACCAGTATTTTCATTGGTGCCAAAGCCAGAAACTCTCATTGTCTTCCTGCTTTAATGCAGATTAAGAAAAATAATTTATTCTCTATTCTCTTTATTTTTATTTAAAATTCTATACTTAATTGGATATATCATTTCAAATATTGTCACAGTTTAAGGAAGTATAAGGAAACACTGTCTATCCACTAGGGCAAAAAAAAAATTATTACAAAGTAATCATAATTTTATAAGGTTGTAAGATAGACTTGAAAATACCTACTCATTCATTAAAAAGTATATCATTATTTGGTTTGATCAATTATTACAAATTCAACATTTTTATAGGATTATCGTAACTTAATTGATGATATACAAAAATTCTACATTTGAACCAGCTCTACCATAAACTCAAAGAGATTGACATTTTATGTATTTATTTTTTTAAAGATTTTATTTATTTATTTGACAGATAAAGAGAGAGAGAGCACAAGTGGGGGAGCGGCAGGCAAAGGAAGAAGCAGGCTTCCTGCTGAGCAAGGAGCCCAAAGTGGGGCTCGATCTCAGGACCCCAAGATCATGACCTGAGCCAAAGGGAGATGCTTAACTGACTGAGCCACCCAGGTGTCCCAAAGAGATAGATATTTTATGATTTTATGTACAACTTTTATAACTACTGAGAACGCCTCCTCCATTACATAGCTATAACTTGCAAACTAACTCAAAAATTCCATTTTCAAAATAATTTCAGAGGAAGAGATTTACTGAAAAATCAGTAAAATTCTTTCTCCAAATCTAACCAGCTAGCCCATGCTTAACCTGTGCACATATTTCAGGTATCAGATTAATGGTTAGTTCCTCTAGTAAACCCTCCCTGAATTCAGCCACAGCCTCTGGGCTCCATAGCCCAGAGACTCCTGCTACACATGTCCAGAACATGTTGTCCAGAACATGTCCTATCAATTATTTAATTGCCATTATTATTTTCAGTTTGTTTTTAGTTTGTTAACTATGGGATTATATGTGCTTTGTTAACAATTTGGCTACAAATGCAAAATTGAGCCTACTCCTGGTTTGCTTCAGGCTATGTTCCATGGTAGTCACATAGGAGAACACCAGATTCTAATTCTAACTGTATGAAGAGACTTAAGAGAATCAGATAGAATAGCAGACCCAAGTATATTTCTTTGATGTGAAGTTTTCCCTATTACATCAAAAAGCTTCTTTCTATCTTACCAAGTTGGAATTTTACCAAGTTGGTAATCACATTATTATTATTTTGGTTCTTTGTTTTCATGTCTGACTCTGATTTTGCTTCCATAGACCTTGGGTTATTAGGAGTTATTAGCAGGGGCCATCCATTATTTTACTCATCTCGACTTATCTATCAAAGCATCTGGCAAGGAATAATAATATGTTACACTCACATTTACATTCTCCTGTGCCAGATGCTAGTCAGTCTATGTGTTTTACTAATTTTATTCTTCAGTCACTTAAGAAATGGGAAACTAAGGCATATTGACCAAAGCCATTCAGAATTTGCATTCAGATGACTGATTTTGAAATTTGGATTCTCAAAATTATGTTATGTTGTCTTAGCAAATTTGGTACTAAGTAAATGAAGGCTAAATAAATAATAGAAGAGGGCGCCTGGGTGGCTCAGTTGGTTAAGCGACTGCCTTCGGCTCAGGTCATGATCCTGGAGTCCCGGGATCGAGTCCCACATCGGGCTCCCTGCTCAGCGGGGAGTCTGCTTCTCCCTCTGACCCTCTTCCCTCTCGTGCTCTCTATCTCTCATTCTCTCTCTCAAATAAATAAATAAAATTTAAAAAAAAAAGAAGACAGGAAGAAAAAGAAAGGGAAAAGATGGTAAGAAAGGAAGGGAAGAAAGAAAAAAGACAGCAAGGCAGGCAAGCAGACAGGAAAGTAGGGAGGAAAGAATAGTATTTAACTTACAATGAATTAAATTATGAAGACAGAATAAATAATGTGATTATTATTCATAGGAATGACATACTTAATATCATTATTTACATATAGCATGTATTATAAATGTAAAACTTTTACAAAAATAATAAAAATGTTATTTAATTATATGATATATATGCAAATTACATATTTTATTTTTAACACTTTATATAAGGTGCTTTTTTACATATTGCTCCATTTTTTTACTGCACCCCACCCATAAATCCTATTGATATAGGTAGTACATGTATTATTGTGACCATTTGGCAAATGACAATATTCCTGAATAGATGAAGATGAAGTAAGTCTTCTGAAAACAGCTAGGTAGCAAAATCAAGAAGAGTAGCATTAGACCTGATTGTTTTTTATCCTTTCTCTACCACTAAATAGATGCATCATTTGGCAAATTAAGTACTCCACATTTTGTGTTCTTCATCTTATAGGATGAATCTTACTATTTCTTCCCGTAAGCTCTAGACCAATGTATCAAATTTCCCTACTCTATATGTTTATTCATCTGGATAGCATACAACACAGCTTCAAAAAAACTGAAATTGAGCCTATGTTATTCTCTTTGAACCTGCATCTCTTTCTATGTTGCCCACCATAGAAATGACTACTTAAATTCTCTAGTCAGAAATCTAAAAATTATTCATCATTTATTTTCTCTCATCCATCACAGTAGTTCATTACTAAGTCCTACTGACTCTGTTTCCACAATTTTCTCAAATCAGGCCACTGAAAACTACTGTACTAACTCAAGCTTAATCATCTCTGCTTACTTCTTGGACCTCATACCAACCTCCACTTCATTCACAATGATCTAATTACATGTGTCTTCTTTTATTTTTGAACATGCTAAATGTATTCCTACATCAGAGTTTTTACTTTCACCTTTCCATATAGCATGAACTTCTTCTAAGTATTTATCAATTAGGTCTACCCAAATATTATCATGTCAGGTAGGCATTGCCAGAACGCTTTTCTTAAAACATTACACATCTCCTTTTTCTTTCCCTTTTTTAATTAAATCACATTATGTTAATTATTTTACAGGCTATATCACTATTTGAAATAAACTTCTTGTGACGGTTAATTTTATGTGTCAACGTGACTAGTCATGGGGTGCCAGATTACATATTATTTTTCAGAATGTCTGTGAAGGTGTTTCCAGACGAGGTTAGCATTTGAATTTGTGGACTTAGTAAAGTAGACTGCCTTTTTCGATGGGTCTGGGCAGCAAAATATCTACACATTTTACAGGATACTCCTAATCAACTACTTATAAAAAACAAAGTGCTAGGAGGTTCTGTGTATGACACTTTCAAACTTTTTTTTTTTGAAAACTGATGAATATAGTGACATTGGATGGTTGCTCCTAACGTCACTGGACAAAGTGGTGAAAGAAAAGGATGAGTTCTGGAATTTGAATTTTCAACTCAAGCACTACATAAATGACCTAAGAACTTCATTGGTCATTCAAGCTATGAATGGGGAAGGGATTAACCCTACATTTATAAGAGCCTCCTATAAGACAATCCTAATACTTCCCAGTATCCATGCCCACCACCCCTTTTTTGCTTCTAGACCTTAACTATACTCATGCCCCAGCAAGCCCCTAAAGGTGAGGCACAAAGTGTGACCCACAAGGAGGTGTGTTACACTCCAAAAGAACAACTTGAGTTTTCTAGTGTATACAGACAGATATCTGCAACACGTGTGTGGGCATGGATATTAAGGGTGCGAGATAATGGTGATAGAACATAAAGTTGAATCAGGCTGAATTTATTGACTTGGGTTCACTAAGAAGAGATTAGGCATTTAATGTTGCCATTTTAACTGTTAGAGCTAGAAAGGGCTCTATAAGTTTGTTTGGTTGGTTGACTGAAACATGGACCAAAAAGTGGCCCCCCATGAATGAATCAGAAATGCCAAACATGCCTTGGTTTAATGTAGAAGAAGGGATTCAAATGGAGATTGAAATGTTACAGTGGAAAGGGTCTAGAAGAGGAACAGATTTGTGAGGGAAGTCCTGATATCCTTGAAGAGCTCTGTGATAACACCTCTATAAAACAGACCTCATACCATAGTTTCTGAATTGGGAAACCTAAGTATGATAGGAGTAATTGAATCCTGGGGTGGCAGGGGCCTCTTGGCACCACTCAACTGCCAAAGGCAAGGTGAATATTGTTACCATAATGGACAGTAGAGTCAAAGCTGCAATCAGAATAACCCAATGTATGCAGACTGTGACATTAGTGAGTTGGTCATGGTGTTCCTACAAGTGAGATAGGAAGCTTACTAAATCCTTACTTGATCTACGTAAGCAAAAATGTTCTAGTTCAAGTGGACAAAAGTCCAACCTGAATCATAAAAACAGAGAGTCATGAGACCTCAATCAATTCCTAGATTTGAGACAATTTACAGTGCCATAAGTCCTTGAATGATGAGGAAGCCAGTTTGCCTTGAGGAAGGACACTATTGAAAATTTTTACTGTTAATCTTTCCCCTACCCTTTCCCAAAGAGACCTACAGTTCAGATAACTTTACATTAGGGAAAAGGAAATAATCAGACTTTTCAGGGAGGACTGGACACTAGATCTGCACTGACAATAATTTCATAAGGCTCAAAAGGTCACTATGGCCCACAGTCAGAGTAGAAGCTTTTAGAGGTCAGGTAATCTATGAAGCTGATCCACCACTTGGACTATATAATCCAGTAGATTCAATGGCACTTGAAGTGTTAGTGGCAGACAGCAATGCTGTTTGGAGCTTTTGGAAGGCCCCTTATAAGTGACTCACAGTGCAGGCCTTTAGGACTTTGAAGCAAGGCCCCGTCATCATCCACAAAGGACTACTCTCCTTTTAAGAAACAACTCTTGACTACTACTTGGCTTTACTAAAGACTAACACTTAACCATGGGTCACCAAGATACCATGTGACCTGAGATACCCATCATAAACTGTGTGTTATCTGACCCACCACATCATAAAGTTAGGCATACACAGAAACATTACATCATTAAACGGAAGTGGTATATACTTGAATGGGCCCAAGTAAGCCCTGAAGGTACAAGTTATATGGGGAAGTGACTCAAGTACCCATGGTTCCCAGTCCTACTACATTATCTTCTCTTTCCCAGCCTGCACCTATAGCCTCATGGGGAGTTTCCTATCATAGGTTGACATGGGAAGAGAAGATTAGGGCTGGTTTATAGATGGTTCAGTAGAATATGCAGGCACCACCCAAAAATAGACAGCTATAGTCACACAGTCCCTTTCTGGGACATTCCTGAGGGAAAGTGCTTAGGTGAAATTTTCCCAGTGGAAAAAAAATCTTTGAGAAATGCACTTGGTTGTACACTTTTTTTGGAAGAAGAATTAGTCAGATGTGATTATAGACTGATTTGTAGACTATGGCTAATGGTTTAACTAGATGATCAGAGACTTGGGAAGATCATAATTGAAAAAAATTGGTGACAAAAAAATTAGGTCAGAGTTACATAGATGGACTTCTGCAAATAGGGAAAAAATATGAAGATATTTGTATCTCATTTGAATACTCATTAAAGGGTGACCTCAGTAGAAGAGGATTTTAATAATCAGGAAGGTAAAATGACTGTAGATACTCTGGATTTAGATTAAACTTAGTTAACCTCTTTCTCAGCCACCTCTATCATTGCCCAATTAGCTCATGAACAAAATGGCCATAGTGTTAGGGATGGAGATGTCCATGGGCTCAGCAACACGGACTCCCATTCACCAAGGTTGACCTGGCTATGGCCACAGCTGAATGTCCAATCTGCCAGCAATAGAAACCAACACTGAGCCTCACTCTCAACCGGCACTATTTTCTGTGGTGATCAGTCAGCTATCTGGTGGCAGACTGATTACATCGGACTGCCTCCAACATGGAAGGGGCCACATTTTGTTTTTACCAGAATAGCTACTTACTCTAGATAAGGATTTGCCTTCTCTGCATGTAATGCTTCTGCGAAAACTATCATCAGTGGACTTATAGAATGCCTTATCCACTGTCATGCATTCCACATATTATTGCTTCTGATCCAACCCTTTTCACAGCAAAAGAAGTGTGACAATGGGTCCACGTTCATGGAATTCACTGGTCTTACCATGTTCCCCATCATCATGAAGCAGTCGGGTTGAAAGAATGGTGCAATGGCCTTGTGGGGACTCAGATATAATATCTAGGTGTTACTATCTTGCAGGACTGAGGCAAGGTTCTCCAGAAGACTGTATATGCTCTGAAACATCATCTGATATATGGTGCTATTTCTTCTAAAGCCATAATTTATAGTTCTAGGAATTAAGAGGTGAAAATGGATGTGGCACCACTCACCATTACCCCTAATGATGCACTAGCAAAATCTTTGCTTCTAGTTGCCATTACCTTGTGCTCTTCAGGTCCAAAGGTCTTAGTCCAGAGGGAGAAATGCTTCCACTAGGAGACACAGTAATGATTCCATTGAACTGGAAGTTAAAAGCACCGAATGGCCCTTTGGGCTTCTCATGCCACTAAATCAACAGGGTAAGAAGGAAGGTAAAATATTGGCTGGGGTGATTGATCTTGACAATGAAGGAGAAATTGGACTACTATTCCACAATTGAAGGAGGAGTATGTCTGGAATACAAGAGATGCCTTAAATCATCACTTAATATCATCATGCCCTGTCAATGGGGAAACACACACACACACACACACACACACACACACACACACACACACACACAGCCCAATCCAGGCAGTATTATCAATGGCCCAGATACTTTGGGAATGAAAGTCTGGGCCACCCCACCAGGGGGGGCAAAGGGAACACAGAATGAATAATGGAAGAAGGCAGTTACAAATACTAGCTGTGATCATCTGACCAGTTACAGAAACAAGTATTGTAATTATCATGAGTATTTCCTGCCTATTTTGCTGTGAATATGTTTATGTGTCTATCTATCTATCATCTATCTATCTTTGCTTTCTTTATTCTCTTACCCCCTTACCAAATAACATAAAATGTATTAATTTTATTTCATAGAATGTAACATGATATTAAAGAGAAGAGCAAACACCACTCAATGACTTTTAACTTCTCTCCTGGGGAAGGAATCAGTGCTTTTCAATTGTATGCAGGATAGTTGTCCTGGTAGGTGGAATTACAACTTTGTTACTGTCTAGAGATTAAGTAAGAGTTAAAATGCATATGGGCATAAGCAAGTTGACAAAGGGCAAACCAGACATGATTAATTTTATGTGCCAATTTGACAGGCCATGGGATGACCAGATTAAATATTATTTCTGGCTGTTTTTGTCAGGGTGTTTCCAGAAGAGATTAACATCAAATGAGATACTTTTGTAAAGAGGATTGTTTCCTTAATTTCTTTCTGATAGTTTGTTGTTAGTATGTAAAAATGTAACTGATGTCTGTGTATTGTTTTTGTATCTAGCAGTTTTACTGGATTCATTTATTAGTCCTAATAGCTTTTTGGTGGAGTCTTTAGGGCTTTCTATATATAATATCATGTTATCTGTGAACAAGGATAGTTTTACTTCTTCCTTTCTGATTCCAATGTCTTTTATTTCTTTTCTTTGCCTAATTGCTCTGGCTAGAACTTCCTGTACTATATTAAATAGAAATGGCAAGAGTGGGTATCCTTGTCTTGTTCCTGATTTTAGAAGAAAAGCTTTCCAATTTTTACTGTTAAGTATGATGTTATTTGTGGGCTCGTCATATATGGCTTTTATTATATTAAAGTACATTCCAGCTATATCGTTTATACAACTTTAAAAATAAATTCCACACAGAAGCATTCCATTCTCTGACTAGGTTACATCCTTATGTTAAATGTTTTTATAAAACCCTCTGCTTATGTGTTTATTTTCTGTCTTTATTACTAAACCATAACTTAAATGAATCATGTCCTATGTATTACTGTATTCTTGGTAGTTGCCTGTCTGTATTACTGCATTATTTAGTGCATTATAGGTGAGTGGTAGATAAAATCATGTGATTGAATAAGATTGCCTGAGAGAGAGTTAAATGAGGAGAGTACTGAGATGGATGTGGGAGCCCAAGAAATTTCAGTTTGAGAGGTCTGTACACCAGTGAAAGAGATGGGGGAGAAATACAGAAAACAAAGGATTTGGGGGTGAGAATACTAAAAACATTAGTTCTTTCCTCTTGCAATTCCTTCACCTCACCTGTTTTGGTAAGTTAAGAAACACTGATATTGGTAATAGGTGTCAGGTACAATTCTAAATCCTTGTATGCATTTTATCACATTTAACCCTCCATATGACACTGTGGGATAGGCACTATTTATACCTCCACAAGGCAGAGAGAAGCTCCTAAAGAAAGACTTTTAGTAAGTGGCTAAGATAGGATTTAAACCCAGAAACCCAATCTCTTATTTCCTTGTATACTGCTTCTTCTGCTACCATTTACAAAATTTTAATTCTACAAGTTGTGTTGTTTTCATGTTTTAGTCTCACATTGTGTGTATGCACACACACATTCCTCCTCCCAAGACACACGCATTCAATTAACTGGTGGCAGCTGTATATAAACATTAAGCATTACCAGTTTTCATTGTATATATCAAATTTAACATAAACTTTTATTCTTGAATAATACAAAAAAAAAACTGTGATAGTGATTTGCTATAGTGTCCCAATATAAAGCAACTCTTGCCAAATGTCTTCATCTTGATTTTTACAAAATTAAAAAGAAATCGGTATAACATAAAGCAAATACAAGTGTTCTACATAGTAATAGCAATGGTTAAATGATCAAAGAACCATAGTGCCATGACAAGACTCGGACACAGTGAAAGAAGTTAAAAATCTAACTTTAAGATCCATTACTCGTTTTCCAACAGTATCTTTTCGTGTTTTGAATATTTACGTTCAACTCGTTTTGTAAGAAAGAGTGCTATTTGGTAAAGGATGGTTATATGATTAAAGACGATTCAATAGGAAAGTCATCTTTAATTTTGTTTCAATATAGAGATGGCTTATAACTCATGCACTTTTCTCCTGACAGGAACATAAAAATCTTATCTGAATTTCCTGTTCTGTAGAAACAATGACAAAATCACTATGATGCTTGCACATATTATATAGGAATAAATAATGAGTTTTTAAATACAATTTCCATCCATGTTCCAACAGGTAGATATCTTTACCCAAAAGACAATGAACTAGATAAAAACAAAGTGTTGGGGTGCCTGGGTGGCTCAGTCCATTAAGCGTCTGCTTTTGGCTCAGGTCATGATCCCAGCGTCCTGGGATCGAGCCCCGCATCGGGCTCCCTGCTCAGCAGGGAGCCTGCTTCTCCCTCTCCCTCTGCCTGCCTGTCTGCCTACTTGTAATCTCTCTCTCTCTCTCTGTCAAATAAATAAATAAAATCTTTTTAAAAAAAAGTGCTGGGTTCTAATTTCCTGCAGCTTGAATGACTTTAGGTCATTCTTTTTTCTTTTCTTTTCTTTTTTTTTTTTTTTTAACTTTTAATACAGAGGATAAATTGCCTAAACTTGGGCTTGATTTACACAATCCTCCTCTAGGATAGTAATTTGCATTGTAGTATTTTAAATTAAACAGGCTCAGTTATTCAGGAAGCTATTGAAATAAAAGACTTTTTCTCTTCCATTTTTTTAGCTTATATAAAGGGATTTAATTTTGTAGAGAAATTAAATTGAAAAGAAAAAACTAAATAAAAGGAGGGAAATAAAAAATTGACCTTCGATTGATAGAAGCTTCTAACATTCTACAAAATCTGTCCAATAATTATATACATTTAAACTACTAGTTAGCAATAGATGTGTTCTCTTTTAGCAAAGCCTTCTTAGAATGCCATTCCTTTAACAATAATCAGAACCGACAGCCTGGTCCACCTTTTATGATAATGTGGCATGCAGCCTTGTTAATGTGACCCATTGAAATAAATGAAAAATGTGCTTGTGCCCCAATATAATTGTTGGCAGCAGTATTTTAGCAGGCTTTAATTTGCACTTCACTGTAATATCTCCTCTCAAGTCTGATGTAAACGTTAGCCAGAGTGGGTGCTATTAATAGCATGCTAGGA
This sequence comes from Callorhinus ursinus, assembly GCF_003265705.2. Classification (NCBI taxonomy): domain Eukaryota; kingdom Metazoa; phylum Chordata; class Mammalia; order Carnivora; family Otariidae; genus Callorhinus; species Callorhinus ursinus. Next base: position 136,841,263 of record NW_027397066.1, read on the forward strand.
TCTGGGGTAGGGGCAAAGGAATATAGTTGGAATGAACCAGAATATGACCTTAACTGTTAATGAAATGCAGCAGTTGTATGAAAAGGCAAGAGCACAAAATGACTACAATAATTGTTTCAGTACAAACCTGCATAATGCAGAAGGGTGCAATTATAAAATATACCACCCCAAAAAGCACTCCTTAGATTCATATTTCAAAGTTATATGTGAGCTCTGATTGCCCTTTAAATTGCCAGGAGATGATATAAGAGAAAATAGTACATCTATATTAATATAAAATTAATAATATTTAAAAGCATTAACTCATAGACTTGAAGCTAATAGGTGGCATAAAAATAAGGATAATAAAACAGCTATGCACAGAAAACAAGAATTATTTTTTTATTCCTACATTATTCTGTAGCTATATAAAGATTTCAATATCATCTAGTATTTTGTTTCTTCCTATGGACACCATATAAATAATCATTCAACTTAATGCACTTTGACCAGTTTTCTACAAATTCGGTGTGTAAAGATGTAAAGTAGCATGCTATTGCTGGGTTTCTTGGATTTGGGTTTTTGACGTGCAATTTTAAGCAAATTTTCTTCTTTTGTTCTGTTTTGTTTTAAGAAATAGAACCTGTTACACCTTTTGACAACTTTCGTGTATCTTTACTAGTACAGAATAAAAACATAAGTGGTGATTCTGAACCATTTCTTGATGCTTTGTTCCTACTTGTAGATAAATTCACTTTTTATAAAGTTCAACACACCAGACTTCGGAGTTTAGCAGACAACACTATTTCAAAATAACAAAGTTGTATCTTGCAGTGTATCTCATACCTGTTTCCCCATGTTCTAAGGCATTTATATGCCTATAAAATTATAAATTTGTCAAAGCACCCTAAGATGGTGATGCATTAATGCTAAAGATCATAGAGAAGTTAAGTAAGAAGTATAGTCCTGTATAATAATGATTATCATGCTCAAGAGAAAAAATGATGGAGGAGCATATGAGAAATAATTCACACAGAATACAGCTCACCCATTTGAAATACACAATTCAATGTCTTTTAATATATTCACAGGGTTGTACAACCATCACTACAATTTAGAACATTTTCATCACCTTGAAAAGAAACCCCAAACCCATCAGCAGTCAATCTACATCTTTTCCCTTACTTCTCCCTAGTCAACTGTTAATATACTTTCTGTCTTTATAGATTTTCCAACTCTGGACATTCCATATAAATGCAATCAGACAAAGTATGGCCTTTTATGTCTGGCTTTTTTCATATCATACACTGTTTTCAAGGTTCATGCAACCATGTTGTAGCATATATCAGTACTTCTTTCCTTTTTTATTGCAGAATAATATTCCATTGCATGATACCAAATTTGTTTATCTGTTTATCAGTTGGTGAGCATCTGGATTGTTTCAAATTTTTTGCTATTAATAATAAAGCTGCTGGGAACATTTGTGTACAAGTTTTGTCTGGAGGTGTGTTTTTATTTCTCTTGGATACATACCTAGGAGTTGTATTGCTGGGCCATATGGTATAGTTCCATTTAAATTTATGAGATTTGGGGTGCCTGGGTGGCTCAGTTGGTTAAGCAACTGCCTTCGGCTCAGGTCATGATCCTGGAGTCCTGGGATCGAGTCCCGCATCGTGCTCCCCGCTCAGCGGGGAGTATGCTTCTCCCTCCGACCCTCCCCGCTCTCATGTGTGCTCTCTCTCTCTCAAATAAATGCATAAATAAAATCTTTAAAAAAATAAATAAATTTATCAGATTTTGAGGAATGTAATATAGCACAATAAAAGCCAAAAACACCAGACCAGATTATAGTTGCTCCCAAGAAGGAAGAAAACATCTGTTTCACTGTCTTTTTACCAGGCTATAGTGTTACAGGAAGTGTGCGTGGCAGTGAAAAGTAGGATACAATGATGCCTGGAATTTGGGGGTTCAGAGTTAGGGGAACTCTCAAAGCAGATATTCAGTGCCACTTTTGTGCTGAGCTGTTGTTCTTTTTATCATCAAATCATTAGGATTTTCATCCCCAGGGTTACATTAGGTTATATACTGAAAGATCTGACTTGAATTTGTGGAATAAGCTCCCCACAAGCTTCTAAAGGACAAGTGAAATATTTCATGAGTTTGTGTCTTTGGTATGCCTCGGTGAGTACTTTGCACTTAGGTTGATGTTCAATAAGTATATAGATTCTAAATCCCTATGTGATGCACTGTATTCAAAGGGTAATAGCCAGAAAAGCACTATCCAACACACATCAAATATTGATACACAACGTACATCAACCCTCTGTGGGGCTATCTCTGGAAGGCAGCAGACTGAAGTGAGACATAACTTCAATATCAACTTTCAGTTTAGGGCAAAGGAAAAATGTGATTTATCCTGAGGAACATGCTACCCACAGAAATCTTGATGATTTTCCAGAAGTACAAGTACTGAATTTTAATAGCATAAGTTCAACTCTTCAAATTATCAACCCTTGATTCTCTTACTTTAATGCGATCTCAGATATCCTTCTCAGGATATAAAAATTCTTCAAGTGAACATAGATTATTAGTGAAAACAGAAAATCAGAGTTAAAATGAAATACTGTGACCCAAATTCCATTTAAATCATTGTTCAAAACATTCCAATTATTTCTTCAATTAAGAAAATTTGTAGCATAATATTACTTAAAAGGAAACAATCCTAAGCATATGAATTTTAATTCAACTTTTCTGAGATTTGATAGGAAAATCCCAACTTGACAAAACTTGAAAATCTCATAGAAAGGTTTATTTTATCTTTTAGTTAAATTATATAGGAAGAAACTTAGATATACCACATGCATTTCAAGTGAATATCAAATATCTGAGCGCTTAATAATATTAAATTGGAAGCTTATAGACCTTTTCCCATAATGGGAGGGGAATCATGTTTTTCACCACCTTCCTCCATATGGTATTATATGTTATTAGAATTTTTGAATACTATAGTATTATGAATTTTATTCAGTAAAATATAACCTCTCAGAATAGCTTCACAAGTGTCTACCACATGTCAAACATTCAGTGACCACTTCAGTAGTGAATTTGTTCCCCTGAGATTTAGAGAGTGACAGTGTTGAAGACCAGGGAGTGGAGAAGAAGTGGAAGAATCTTCCTCCTCTCCTGATGTTTCCCTTCCATATAGAGCAACTCCATTAGTATAGCACACACTACTCCTGGTTTCTCTCTGTTCTCTTACATTCATCCTTAAGAGAAGGCAGGAATGATGTGAGAGTTGAATTTAGGAAGAAAAAACTGGGCTTGTTCTGTTTACTTCTTTTTTGTGTTTCTTTTTATTTGTTGGTTTTTCTGTTTATTATTATTATTATTCTCTACTCTCCATGGTTTTGGTTTTACAACTTGGGATCATCACACATGGTTTTACTTCACACATTAGTAAACAAGAAGTATTTTTGTTTTTGTAGAGGCTTAGGTTAGGTTATGTAAATGAATTTTATGTTGCCAATGGCCTTAAATCAAGCACTTGTGATTATTTTTCTACCTTGGCTGGACATTGCAGCTTATGAAGGATTTGTCTGCAGGCAATTTCTAAAAGAGATATAAAGACATGCCTGCAAACACCAGGTCTTAAGGAAAGGTGCACTGACCTTGACAAGGTACTGGGCATCCTGGAATTAATCAAAATAGAAGCCACGTGGATCTCTGAAACCAAAATGCATTCTATTCAGGCAGAAAATTCCAGAGCACACTCAAAAGCCTCAAAGGCTCAGTAAAGGGGCAATATTGGTGAATCCTGGCCCTGAGTGCAGTCTGTGACTTGCAGCCCCTCAGTGCATGTGTGAAGACAGGGGTGTCTGAGTAGATGCCATCAGGGGTGCTGCAAAGGCCCGAGTCATCAAATTTAACTCAAGGAAACGTCTAGTTGTATGGAAAAGGAATCTTGCCATATACCTACCTTCAGACTTTAAAGAGTAGAACAAGTTATTTGTCATTTGTATTGTGTTTTTCAGCCTTGTCTACAGGGAATGACTTAGACTGGAAGGCAGCTGTATTCCAAGCATGCCGCATAATACTAAAGAGGTTCTGATTTTAAATTATTATTGTCAGGCTTAGGTTTGATGCTTGAAGTTTCATTTTGCATTCAAGGCTAAAGAGGTAATGGTAGAAGAACCAAGCTTGAATTCATGAAGTTAATCCACATGCCTAAGATTTGAAAAGTAATAAAATAATTTTAGGTAATAAGGTTACATTTAGTTGGCTATCCAGGGATTTTCTCTGCCTTGCAAGGAGAACATGTATGATCAACCAGTAGAATTGAGATCCTAAAAGAAAGCTTAACAAAAATGAATCTTATGACAGAAAGGCAGATGAGCTGTTGATAGATTCAGTCTATGCTATGGTTAGATGACAATATTTCCTGGACAGAATTATCCAAGCCAAGAAAGTGAAAGCACATGAGATTTGCTTGAACAATGGATGCATTTGGCAGACTCAGAATATACTGAGTTTAAAATCTTAAAACAAAATCTGGAATAGAAGCATGATGGTAAAGGAGCAAGGCATTTAGAGCCAGGAAACAGCTATTTTTTTTTTAACATGGTAGAAAAGGATAAAGATCAACTTTATAAACAGGTTACCAATGTCTTTTCTAAAAGGAGAAGAGAAAGATTAGGAAAAGAAAACAATAGAAGTTATCTTTTATCATTGAATTAAAAAGTCAGCTAGAAATAACACCAAGATCTAAACCACTCAAAATATGAGGGATGAGAGAGACCTGAAGAACTCATGGCTGATCTATTGACCGCACTGTGTTCTTAGTGCAAACTCTGAAGCATTAACAGTAGGTTAAAGTTGGGAATCTTCTGAGAGTGATGTTAGAATATAAATAGGAGTAAAACCTTCCCCCGGGAGTAGTTTCATAGGTCTTAACAATTTTACAGTAACTAGGCAGCATAAGGAGCCTCCTGTGGCCAGGTTCTGTAAATGTTTGTCCACAAGAAAGGCTGGAGGCTTTGTCACTAAAAAGAATATACATTCATCACAGCATTGGTGGGTTGGAAACAGAAGGCTCCAAGGAAACGGAAAGGTACAGGATTTGGTTTTATTCCTTACTCCATATATGCCTACTTGATTTGGTTTCTGCCTGAATGACTCAAACAGCAACCTAGCTGTTTCTTGGTCGTGGGCCAAGTTGCCACTTCCGTCAGCACAGCCACCGGTTAGCACTCTTTTTCTCTGATGTTCATGCATCTGCATCAATAATATCACGCTATACTATACACCGAGGCACCAGATTCATCTCCGCATCCACACCTACCTAGACAGCCTGGAAGAGTGGGGCAGTTCGTGTCTCTTGATGAGTTCTGACTAATGGAGGTCAATGGATAAGTTCAGATAAATTCTTCTCCCTTCTTTCCCATGGACGGATTATTTGCAGATAGAGTACCTTCATACGGTTTCACTAAAGATGTCCTATGAGACCAGATAAGCGGCTTATTATGAAGTGTGATGACCAGCTTGCTAAACACTGCATCTATGGCTCTCCAATGTTCTCCTTCTCTCCACCTTATTCTTTACTTCTCAGTCCCTGGGGATGTCCTCACCACTAAATGTTAGCCCATAAGCCTTTCCATTGGCTCTGATTTTAAGGGAAATTCAGTTGACAGAAAATTAAAAGATGTTTCATATTCTGGATGAGAAAGAAAACTGTGTAAATTTATACTTGCTAAAGCCATTTTACTGTATATTTCCAAACTTCAAGAGAAGGTGATCATGTCTCCCCGGTCCTTAACCGAGAAAGGAGAGAGTGTTCATCAGAGTTTACTTTTCTCTCAGATATGGCAAATACTGTGCCATACATACTTAACCTCTTGATCAGTCTTCTTCTGGTTGAAATTATTTTCGAAGTTCAAAGGTATGGGTAACTGGCATTAATTAACAGGCATCCTAGAGCAGATGAAACAAGGCTTATTTTTGTGCTCTATTTTCATTTCTTCAGATAACATTGAGTTTCTGTTTTGGTCTTTGCCAAACCTAAGTTCTAGGCTCTACAAATATGATTCTGAGTGGAATAATAACTTTGTCTGCATTCTAGAAATAAGCTTCTTTACAAAATGTATTAGCTAGGAAGACAGACCATGATAATCTTCGGACTCTCTAAAAGAGAGGCACATCAGACCTGGTATTGATCTAATTGAGATTCTGAGATTGTGGGAGAACCACACCAGCCCTGGGGAAAACAGATGCCCAGACTGTGCTGAAAGCATTACAGCCAGGCTCTGGCATCCCCTGTGGCTCATGCTGAGCAGGATGAAAAATAGGGAACATTCTATTTTCTTTGGATTTAAAGGGGTTCAATAATTGATTTTTTTTGAGTTTTAATTCCTTTGGACTTTAGTGTCTTTGGATTTTAACTTAATGGGAATTTAGTTTTCCAATTAAATTTCTCTAATGGCTTCCCCAGGCTTCAAATAAGAATGAGATTTATAATTGTATTTGAGTATCTCTATGGTATTCGCATTCTTTGGAGTATCTCTATAATGTTACATAATCTTAATATAGAATTTTGGATGAAACATAGCTCACAACATGGCTGGGCATAGTTAGGGAAGTGTGAGAGAACTGGAATGAATTTTCAGTTTGGAGGGAATAGTCTTAGAGTTAAAGTTATTTTTTTTTCTGACTCATTTCAGCATATTCTGGGGACAGAATCTACACTAACCACCAATACATCAGTAGCCCTGGGTGATCGTGGGGTTTGTGATTTCATGAAGTCCTATAACTGTCCTGATAAATTTCAAGGAGGATGCTCACATTGCATATTGAACATAGGTTTAATAATTTAGCTAAATGGTTTAAAAGTAATGCTAAAAGCAATCTAGATGGAGACTATGGAAGTTTTCTTTCTTCTGTTCTCTAGTAAATTTCCCTTCGAGTCAGTCTTTGCAGGTGCCGTGTAGTTACCCTGTGTAGGATGCTCCTGCTGTGACTGAGATCATAGGGCCTGTGGCGTGCAGACCACACGCCAGATGGGCTCTACACTGTTCTCCTGTAGTTTATCTGCCTCCCTGTTCTTTCCAGAATGACCAGACAATAGCCAAACTCTCTGCAACATCTCTACCTGACCTTGGTTTTTTGTTTTGTTTTGTTTTGTTTTCAGATAAATTCACTGAAGACTCAGCCCTACAGCAAAAGTGAAAGCATTTTTCTCTGATAAAGTGTCTCCTAACATTTTTTAATTCTGTTACATCACACTAAAATTACTCTAAAAGATATGTTACGTGAGAGATGACCATGTAAAGAGGAAGTTGTGTCAGATATGCAATGAAGGCACTGTGACCCAACGTATAGTTTCCACTGCCCTTTTCAAGAGCATTTTAAAGCGGGCTCATCTTAGAACACCAATGCCATCAAGCACATGATTTTGTGCACTTTTTTAAAAAAAGATTTTATTTATTTATTTAACACAGAGAAAGAGAGCACAAATAAGGAAAGTGTCAGAGGGAGAGGGAGAAGCAGGCTTACTGCTGAGCAGGGAGTCTGATGCAGGACTCGATCCTAGGACCCTGGGATCATGACCTAAGCCAAAGGCAGATCCTTAACTGACTGACCCACCCAGGCACCCTAATTTTGTGCATTTTAATTAATTTACTTATTTTCATACTTCCAGCAGACCACTTACTAAGTCAGCATAAAAATCAACACAGAATGGGTTCAGCAAGAACTGTAAAATATTTTAGAGAATGAGACAATGGTGGATAGCACTTTTTCCTAACATAGAAAGATTTAATAACTAAGTCATCAAACTCCCAAGTTTTTTAAAATATGGTTTTATCCCATTGTTCTTTTAAATGTAGTCCCCTTTCCTAAGCTTCCCTAATGCACATTTCCCTGCTCACTGTACCCTTTCTAAGTGGCATTTTCCAGTTCATTACACCTTCTAAAGCAGTACTGACTGGGAGTAGGCAGTGGGTTCCTGTCTTGAGCCCCTTGCTTTAGAGAACCCCTCGGGCCCTCCCTAGGCAAGCAGTTCTTGGGACTATGTCCAAGTCTGTACCTTGTTCTCTTCCAGACCTTACTCGGGGTGACTGGTCCCCAGAATTCCCTAACAATTTCTCTGAGCCTACTTCCTGGACCTGCACAGATCACTTCTCAAGGCATATATATATAAATATATATATATTTTTTTCTCTCTTTTCTTTCTTTCTTTTTTTTACTATGTTCAGTTAGCCAGCATATAGTACATCATTAGTTTTTGATGTAGCGTTCAGTGATTCATTAGTTGTGTCCAACACCCAGTGCTCATCACATCACATGCCCTCCTTAATACCCACCACCCATTTTCCCCATCCTCCCACCCCCATCCCTTCCACAACCTTCAGTTTGGTTCCCGGAGTCCAGAGGCTCTCATGGTTTGTCTCCCTCTCTGATTTCTTCCCATTCAGTTTTCCCTCCCTTCCCCTGTGGTGTTCCCTGTTATTCCTTATGTTCCCATATAAGTGAAACCATATGATAATTGTCTTCTCTGCTTGACTTCTCAGGGCATATTTTTGTTTTTAAAATTTTTCCAAGAAGTGGAAGGATTAAAAAAAGGGCATGCGATTACGTATAAGAAAAGAAGAGTGCAAACCAAGTTGTGGGGGTAGGTGGCTGGAATGCTTTATTTGTACTCTTGGTAAAGGCCCCACTAATTTTAGAGTGGGACCTGTTTAAACATGTATTAAACAAGACTATGCAAATTAGTACAGGTTGAGCCAAACTTTGTAGGTTTTCATTGTTAGAATATTGTTTTCCATTAATTTCCAAAAATCCTATTAGCACCTAACATTGTATTAATTGGTGACAGTAATTTGATAATCATTTTATTTGTGGATAATTGTTTTCTTATTTTGCAGCATATGGGGTAAAAATAATTCTTAAATAATTGTAAGATGTTCTTGCTGATATATTTTAGTACATACTGGAAAACATAAAAGCAACCTAGATCATTCCTCACTTCACTATTGTTGATACTAAAATCAGATTACCATATTTTTTGTTGCCCATCTGCCTAATACTTCTGTTTTGTGTCCAGTAGTTTTACATTTCCTTAAATAAAAAAATATATATATCAATGCCATCTGCTAACTCAGTGTTCCTTCTTACGTTCCAGAAAACTTGAGAAAACATTCTAAATAAGTTCAGATCCAGTTCCTGTTCTTCAGGGTCTCCAGTGTTAATATTTCATGTTGAGGGAGGAACATATTTTCCTTTTTTTCATTTCAGTGTAGAGAGCTGCCATGTTCACTATCTCCATCAATTCCATACTGAATAATATCTTCAGTAATGAAACATGAAAATAAGTAAATAATCTATTAAAAGTCTAAATTGTTGGGTGCCTGGGTGGCTCAGTCGTTAAGCATCTGCCTTCGGCTCAGGTCATGATCCCAGGGTTCTGGGATCGAGCCCCGCATCGGGCTCCCTGCTCCGCGGGAAGCCTGCTTCTCCTTCTCTCACTCCCCCTGCTTGTGTTCCCTCTCTCGCTGTGTCTCTTTCTCTGTCAAATAAATAAATAAAATCTTTAAAAAAAAAAAAGTCTAAATTGTTTACATGTTATTTTTTGCATCGCCACAGTAATTAACCCCCTGATATGTAAAAACCTTTATCCTAATCAAATACTTAAACAACTTCCTATTGTTGGTTCTATAGCCCTTTAATGTTATCACAAATTGTTTTTGGCCTGCAAATTTGACTTTGTGAGTCAGCCATGAAGAAAGCTCTTTCTCTGTGCATCTGAAATTTGGAATTTTTTAATGATAAGGCACATATTTTCCTTCAACTGGGGAAAATTAAATTTTGGTAATACACATATCATCCTTAAGTCTTCTTATGAAATAAAAAGTTTCCACTGGTCATAGTTTGTACGTTACTCATTAAAAATTTAGCTAAACATATGACATGCATACTCATTCATTTTTTTTTAATTCATGATGAAAATGTGTGCTTCCACATTTGCAAACCTCAACTCTTGAAATTAAATGAAAACTATGTATGACAATAAATATAAAAAGCTAATAATAAACTATGCCATGTTGCTTGTCTAGATTATACACTGAAAAAGATAACGGAGAAGGTAATATATTTGCTACTGTTTAACAAAGAACACTGGTGAAAGTAATTAATTTTAAGAAAAAAATAATGTATCACATTTCTAATTAAAAATACTCTAAATAATTCATCATGGATTGCATGAAATGCTCTCATATAAAAGTATACTGACATTTTGTAACTGAATATGGCTTCTAGTTCATTCATCCTTTATTCACAAATATTTTCTGAATAACTTTTATGAAGAATGCACCTCTAGTATTTTAAAAGAGATACAAAAACCATCTAAGTCCTGACTTTAACCATAAAGAAATGGGTTGTGTTTGTGTGTGAGTGTGTGTGTTATAATATATGGTAGCTTCTCCAAAGGTAGAAAGTAATTTAATTTTATACCTCTTCATATATAAATATATATGTATAGAAATATACAAATTCATTTTAAATATATTTCATTTTGATGAGCTTATTGAAATTATTGTGAATTATATATATCTAATACTATATATAATATGAAAACTATATTTTTACATGCACAGATATCTATATATATATATTCATAAACTGCAATTTGATTTAGACTTAACATTAATTGAATACCTATGAGATTCCAGGTAATGTGCTAAGTACTTTTCATATACTATTACATTCATTATCCTGTTTGATCCTCAAAGAAGAACGTATAAAAAATCCCCAAATTATAAATGAGAAAACTTATAGGGAAATTGAAAAAATAAGTGATTTATACTTTTTATTCAATTTGAATAAATAATACTGAACATTCATCTCCTGATTAATAAGGGTCATGGAACACAAATCTTATGGATAAACTCACAGTATAGATAATACCAATGACTTATGTTGTTGAAAAAAATGTTACATCAAAATTAAATCCAATATTTAGAAAAACGGATGATTAAGTTTACTGCTGTGAATGACATGAATGTTGAAAGGAATCATTTTCCTTATTACAGATATTTCTACTCCTATCCAAGATAATTCATAATATAGGTAATGAACAATTCCCCAAATCTTACTTCATAAGTCAAATCACTCAGGAATGTATAATAGTATTTAAGCTAACAGTTATAACGTATTAACTATGTGCTGAAACTGTTCCAAACACTTCCATATGTAATCATAGTTATTCTTCACATCAGTGCAATTAGATGAGTGCTCTTGATTGTCTCTCATTTAAGGAAGAGAAAAATAAGGTTCAAACTAACGAGCTAATTTGCCTGCAGTTACATGGTTAGTGAATGTCAAAGTCAGGTTTCTACCTGGGTAGTGTGACCTAATCACCCGGCATTACAATTTGACTCTATTAACTGGGCAGAAGAGAAGAGAATGAAGGTATTTCCCATTCAACAACAATAACGACAACAAACTACACAAAGAACAAACAAAAAAGCATTTCAAGTAAAAATTATGCTTCTTCAGCACATATTTATCATGCGCCGTTTGCTGATTGAACCAAGTGATCATCGCCTTATCAGGCTCCTCATAAGAAGTAATTAGTGTTTTGTTTTGTTTTATAATTAATATTGAAGTAAATAAAATTAATCTTTCATTTGTTTAAATCATAGAACAATTAAATTCTTTATTTTGGGGCAAAGGTTTAAGTTTGTCTCCCATTTAACTTGTTCAACCCGTGCACTTTTTTTATTGGCTATAAAACATGATTTTTCCATTTGGACTCTGACATTTAAATAATTAACCTATTTATTCAGTTTTTGAGGGGACAGGACTTACCATCTTGCAACAATGTAGTTTATATTGTTTGCAGTGCATTTGCAAACAATGACCATATTCTCATATATAGATTTATCCAACATGCAACAGGATGCATAGGGATAACTGTGAGAATGACAATCTCAAGTAAAAGCGGTAAGTTTCTTTTAAATTAAGCATTTATTAGCTGTATAATATTCAGTGAGTTACTTAACCTTCAAGATTCATTTTCCATACATATAAAATGATGCTTACTTCTCAGAGCTTTCTTATAGATACAATGAGCTGAAGAAATAAAATAAATAGATGTGTGATACATGGTAAGAGACTGATGTAGATCAGCTCTCCTTTCAAGCCTGTACACAAATACAACAACAAAAAAATACACAAACATAAAATAAATCACATCTATGATCACCTAGTATTATGATTGCATTAATACTATTATTTACACAATACATTATGTATCATGGTATATCATATAAATCATATTAGTTATAATATATATTATTTATTAGTATTTTGTATTAACATTATATATTATTTATATATTATATATTTATATGATTATATATATAATATCCTCCATATCAAGATTTTTCAAGGAGAAATTTAAAACACTATTTATTAAAAATTATAGTGGGGTAATGATGTTCAACCATGCCTGTGAGAGGCTAATAAAACAGAAAGATTACCACATAGAAACCAAGACAAGTAATGATGCCTCTGTAGGAAAACCATAAGCCCAACAGCTGTGCGCTCTAAGCCATCCTATGAAAACATTGCTACTTTATTTCCCTGAGAGAAAAAAAAAGGCTGATGAAGACCAAATAGAGCCAAAAAATAATCAGTTCTTTCCCCTTAAGGATTCATGAGAATTACATAACAAAAATTACCACTTAATCCCTATGATTTTGAATTACTGGGATGAGATTTGGGGGCAAGATTTAAAAACACACATTTTTGCTGAATCAGGAATTATTTCCTCCTAAGGTCTGACGGTCTGGGGGGTATGTCAGATGTAGCAGCAGTTAAACTTCTCAGAGAGGGAGTTTATCCTTCATCAAGTTGATTCTAATTTATCAGTTTCTCTTTATCCTCTTGCCTCCATCCCCTGTGGTACTGGTTGGTGTCTGACTAAATCTTAGAGAGGTGCTGAGGTAAAGAAGAGAAAGGAGATGGCATGAAGACAAGCAGAGAAGAAAAGTTGTCTGTGCTTTTCATGAGGTTTTAGCTGTTCTTTGAAAATAGCGACCATCTTGTGATAAGGGCAGATTGCCTAGGAACTGCAATCTAAGATCCAGGAAGGCAGAATATTTCTCCTGTTTTGCCCACTACTGTATCTCCAGTTCCCAGAACTGTGTCTGACACACAGTTGATGCTCAACACAAAAGTTTGAATAGTTTGAATAAGCAACCATTTGAACCACAATGACATCTGACTTAAGAATTCCCTACTGTTATGCTCGCAAGCTAGATAGGACCACCTGGTTTTAAGACATGTCTGAACAATGCATGTTTGCTCTGCAAGTTGAACATAACAATGTACATCTCCTGGCTGTCATTGCTGGCCTCAGACTTGCAGATAGGTTTGCTTTCTTGGTTACTTACTTCGTTCATACCAGGTCCCTAGTTGTTGGAGTCCTAGAATGGACCAATGCATTGATCAAGGCTCTTTGTTACAGACAAAAGACTCTGCCCTATTTAAGTAAAAGAGATATATTAAAGGATATAGAAAGTAGCTCACAGGATTGAAGGAAAGGGCTGTGTATTGAGCTCTTAGAAATAACTTTTAAAACCCCACCATAGACCTATAATATCAAAAGGCTCACTACCTCTGACATTATCAAGACTAATACATAAGTAAGCTACCACCCTAGTTGCTGAGTTCAGAACTACACTGTTTTCGCCATTGGCTGTGAAAGGAAAAGTTCTTTCCCCAAAACTGTGCTTGTTTTATAATAAGAATTTCATAAAAGGCCATGCTTGTATGAATTGGATGGTAAAAACCTAAAACACATCCAGAAGGCGAACTGCAAGGAAATCTGGAAAATGTAACTTTTAATTTACTAGATTCTGTAAAAAGTCTATAAAAAGAAAGCATGCTAATTGGTGTTTGAAATGGTTGTTGAGTGAACAAATTCATAGTGACCATCACAAAGCATTTGCAAACTTTTCAGAAACAAGGTTATCCATTAACACTTCCAAACGGATACTAAGTTGTTTGTGGGGTTTTTTTTGGTTGTTTATTTTTTTAATGAAATATATGCATATGTAAAAAATGTTTGAATTCACATATACCAAAATGGTAATGATGGTCATTTTTAGATAGATGGATTGACAACAAAATTTATTCTCTTGTAAGTATATAAAATTCTTCTGAGGGTTATATAAAATAATATGTGGAAAGCATTTAGCAGAAGACCTGACAATAAAGAAGTACTCATAAATGTTAAATATATAAAGTCAAGGTAAGGCAAGTAAAGCACCTTACATGGGGCCTGGCACTTATCATTATTATTATTTTAAATTTAAATTTAATCAATTAACCTATAGTGTATTATCCTTCAAAAAAACCCTGATATCTTACCATTTGCCTTGACGTGGCTGGCACTTATATTTACACAATTGTGAATTACTGTAATTATTTTCAACTCTCGGAATGTGTTTGACTTTCAAAATGACCATGCATTAACATTGTAAAGAGAAAAAATACTGTTTTTCTCTGTGCATCTATCTGCTATATAGTTATGCAGTTCTTTTACCCCAGAAGCAAGTTCAGAAACATGTACCCTTCCAGGAAACATCAACTGACAGGCTGTAAACAAGAGAATCCTGCACTTGCTATGTTTTACATTCACTAGTGCCCTAGAGGAGAACCAAGGGGGAAAAAAACACTCTATGGATGATGATGGTGGTGGTGGCAATTATAAATGTTTATTGAGTAGGTTTTGAGAGCCCCTACTATTCTAACTGCTCCAAGAGACAATTTTCCCTGTATCTCTTGAATTTCTGCATGTCTTGAAAAAAGAGACACTATGGGTTTGTTTGTTTGTTTTTTGTTTTGTTTTGTTTTATTCCAGACTTTCTTTTCAGGGATTTTGTAAATAACAGATCCTAACTATGCTGAGTCCAAACCCTGTGATAGATCTTAAGAAAAAAAAAAAAAAAGTGGGGGCGCCTGGGTGGCTCAGTCGTTAAGCGTCTGCCTTCCGCTCAGGTCATGATCCCAGGGTCCTGGAATCGAGGCCCACATCAGGCTCTCCACTCCGCGGGAAGCCTGCTTCTTCGCCCTCTCCCACTCTCCCTGCTTGTGTTCCCTCTCTCGCTGTGTCTCTATCTGTCAAATAAATAAATAAAATCTTAAAAAAAAAGTGTTACACAAATTCATGGTTTTCAGAATGTGCTTCTTGTAATTTTAGTCCTCTGAATCAAAATAACTGTTTCTTGAAAGGTCTGTGATGGGAAAAAGAGATCCTTGATCAAATACAATGAAAATGCTTAATGATGCAAAGATAAGCATCACTAAAGGATTATGTAAAAATTTTGCAGCATATTTAACCAAAGTTTTCCCTCATTTTCCAGTGTTTAATGGATAAGGAGTCCATGCACCAAGAATTTAAGAAACGACGATATTACTTTTAGTAGGATGGCATCCATTTTCCAATAAAAACAGTTATATCTAATTAAGTAATTGAAAAAGAATGTTGCCGATATAACAAATTAAAACTACAAAATGCATCTTAAAATTATTTAAAAGGGATATTATTTGACCTTTAACATAATAGGTAAAATTCCAAATTAATCTATTATAGTTAGACAAAGAAATGTATGTCTATTTCAGGTCATAGAAGTCACTGAGTATAACATCACAAAGTGATAACTCATTTTATACAGAATTTCTAACTTTATAATTAAAAAATCAAATAATTACAAGATACTTAAATATTATTACATTAAATTGGAAGAAAGAAGAAATATATATTTTAAAAACCAAAGTAAATATAGTCTTCTTTAATAAAGTCAAATTTCATGTTTAAAGAACCTGAGGAGACAAAGTAAAAAGGAAAACTGATAGTTTTTCATTGGTAGGTAAAACAGGGACTTTTGCCAAAAAACATGTAATCTTCATAACAATTTCAAAAACTACTCTTTCACTAAAGCTAACCATTGCAACAAAATGAAGTGATTTCATTAAGCTAAATAAATGAAGCCATCAACACTTTTTGGTTAGTGTTACATCATTTTTCTTGAAACATGGCATTCAACTGTTTCAGACTGTGAATTTTTTTAAAAAAACTTAAAAAAATATTTAGCTTTGCAAAGTCTAGATAATAAAGATTTTTTGTGTTGGTGATTGAAAAGATCAATGTTGAGATATTAGTGTACAGGTATGTAAAATATTGAGTTACGTAAATAAAAGCCTGAACAATATTAATTTGATATGACATGCAGCATTGAATTATTATTTTCTAATTATTTTTTTATTAAAAAGAATTAAATCCAAGTGTTCTGGGTTGTTTTCACAGTATCAACAAAGGGATTATGCCTCCATTTCTTTTAGTTAGTACTGCCTCCTGGTGGGCAAAGTGAGTGGCAAAATTAATCACCTTGAAACCAAAATAAATGATCTATTAGACAAGATGATTTATTAGTATCCTTTGGAAATCTAGGGAATATATGCAAAATGGGGGGGAGAGATGATGTGTTTGGCACAATACAAAATGAGCTCTTCATTGCATAAATGAGAAATAGAATCAGATACTTTATGAAACCTTTTCTGGTTGATGATAATAGCATCATTAGGTAGTGAAGGTGGTTTGTCTTCCTGTTTGCTGTGGCAGGAGGACATACACCAAGATCATTTAAAATTGTACCAAGTTGGTCACATGGAGTTTAAAGAATGGATAATGAATATTATCTTAATTCCCTGAGACAAGTTATTACTTATATTGAAATCTATACTACTTGAAAGTTATTTAGTAAGGTATTGGGAGCATCATTTGGATTATTTATACTGAATTTCTATCTATTAATTTATTTTTTATGGAGTTATGCATTAGAACTGAAATTATTATGTTTTTGGAAGTTTGTCAAAGTAAGGAATACTATCATGATGATAGTAATTTGGCTTCTAGAATTTGCATCTATATATTACTATTTTTATTTCAAAACTCACATTATCACAAAAACACCACTCAGATAAAGAATTATGACCAGTTTTTTTATAAGAAAAAATCATAAATGTAACACACGTCACCTAATGAAATCGTTAAAGTATGGCAATGTGTTCATGGTAACTGGAAATTATATTTTTAATTTATCTGTTTACAACAATCGTTCCATACTCATATTAAGTTAGGTATAAAGTGAAATGGATTGCCTGGGTGGCTCAGTTGGTTAAGCGACTGCCTTCGGCTCAGGTCCCGATCCCGCATCAGGCTCCCTGCTCAGCAGTGAGTCTGCTTCTCCCTCGGACCCTCCCTCCTCTCATGCTCTCTCTCTATATATCATTCTCTCTCAAATAAATAAATAAAATCTTTTAAAAAAATGAAATGGATTGAAATATGTGATATGCTCATATTAGTAATTAAAGAGTTGCTAGTCAATCATACACTATGAAGTGGTACATATATGACATTGATATTTTGCAACAAGGTAACCGATAAGCATTCATGAGAATATATTACCCCCAATTAATTTTAAAAGTGCATTTTTAATAAAATAAATAGAGTGAAAATACAACTTTTTTATGTAATTCAATTGCTGTGTTATAACATGGCAGGCATACCTCAGAGATATTGTGGGTTAAGTTCTAGACAACCCACAATAAAGCAAATAAAAACTACAATAAAGTGAATCAAATGAATTTTTTAATTCCCCAGTGCATACAATAGTTAGGTCTGCATTATACTGTAGTTTGTTAACTGTGCAATAGCATGTCTGAAAAAGCAATGTACATATCTTTATTAAAAAATAGTTTGTTGCTAAAAAAACACTAAATCATCTGAGCTTTCGGTGAGTTGTGATCACTGATTGCAGATAACCATAACAAATATAATAATCATGAAAAAATTTGACATATTGCAAGAATTACCAAAATGTGACCCAAAGTGAACAAATGCTGTTGGAAAAATGGTGCCAATAGACTTGCTCAATACAAGGTTGCTATAAACCTTTAATTTGTAAGGAAAAAAAACCAAAAAAACAAAATATCTGTGAAGCACAAAATGAAGTGTAATAAAACAAGGTATGTCTTATTATAAAAAAAAATTTCACTCCCTCACATGTTTTTACAACATTTAATTATTTTTCAGTAATTATTATCACAAGACTGCTGTAGGTCCACTTGCTTGGGGTTTATCCAGCATTACTGTTTGCCAAAAACAAACAAATAAACAAACAAAACAATCTTTTGGTTGACATTTTCTAGACATGAGTTTTCTTGTCTTTTAGATACTTAAACTTCCTAAGGATTATAGCCATTGAATATGATAGACAAAAACCACAGTTTTTGTAAATCCTACAATTATTTGTCTCAGAAATAACTTTCTAAACTGAATACCAAAAAACCTAACATTCATTAGTATGATATTGTAATTCATTACAAATATAGTGACTCTGAGTTTCATATAATGGTAACAGTCTCCATTTCAGGCATTACTATTGTACTGGCTATATTTTATATCCTAAACAGAAAGATACCCAACAATTAGACAAAGAGTCTCATAAAAGTCTCAGATATATGAATTACCATCTTTCAGTTTTATATGACAGTTTCATTTATTAATGTAATGTGTCCAGTGGCTTTCAGTAATACAAATTTGAAGGTCCATTCCTATCCAATAACTATTCCTGACTAGTTACCTAACCTGGAAGAAGTGAGCTAACATCAGGAGCTCTATAAGATTATTCTAGTGAAGAGACTCTGAATACTCAGGCAACCCAGGTTAGGAGTTTATTAGCATTCCAATTCCAATTTAATATTATATTTATATATGGTTATGTTATATAGAGACATATTATATATGTTATATATAGGTATATATATATGTGTGTGTGTGTATATATATATATGGCATGGATATATAGAGATAATATAATATAATATAATATAATATATAATACATATAATATATAATATTATATATAGCATGGATATATAGAGATAATATATATAGAATGGGTATATAGAGATATAGTCCCTATGTATATCTATCTATTTATATATCTATATATATATCCCTGTATGTATCAGATCATTTTCAGTGCCCTCAATTGGCAATTTTGTAATGTAAGAAATAAAAGAGAATCTGAATGTATGGTTGTATAAAAGTAAATATCATGTATGTGTATTTGTGTGTGTGTGTGTGTGTGTGTGTTCACATGTAAAGACTATAGGCTCCATAGGACTTTAATATCATTTATTGTTCCAAACACACACCTTTAATTTGATTAGGTATGGTCTTAACATAATATTGACCTTCATTGCTCACTGTATACAAGAATGTATGTATGTACCACAGGGAGAACAATGATGCAGCTTACCTTTCCTGTACACAATTGTATAAGACATAATATTTGACATGTAGAACCTATTGAGAATTAAGAGTTTTGAAGGATGTTTGTAATAATAGCATTGTCCAATGTCTTTAGAGAGGTATAAGCCTTAGAATTTCATATATTTAAAAGGACTTTTGATATCATGGGGTATGTTATGTTAATATAAACTATAAAAGAGAAGTTACTTCTGGAGGATTAAGTCATTTGTCAAAGATCACAAGCATTTATTGAACAAGCTGTCACAATTCTCACACCTGTCCCCTAGAACATTCCTATATCACATCTATTATTATCAAAATTTTCTTAAAGTTACAAAGCCCTGAGCAGTATTTATATAAACTGGCAGTAGGGGAAATATTTGTAACATCATACTATTAAAGAAAAATAATGCATAAATAATAAAATTCATATATATCAAATCCATGAAAATGTCAAAAGCTTTGCTAATAACAGCATGTTAAATGTACCTAGTGTATAATTAGTAAATTGGTTAAATAAAATAGGCCCATTTAAAAATAGAACAAGATGATAATATTGGTCTGAATTATTTACTTTAGATGTGATTTCTCAATATGCTGGCATGTTTGAATGCTAAATCTTACCTTATAATGTGTGTTTGAGGATTAAAATGAGGTAATATATGTAAAAAAACTCAGCCCAGTGTCTGACATCTAGTAGATATTTAACAAAAGATAGATGTCAATAATATACCATATAAGTGACTGTTAGGGAACCAATTGTCTCCCAACAAAAACTAGCAATGAAACGGGAATATATTTTATTTTTATCACTTCTGAATGAGAAAGCCACAAGTTTCCACTTGAAAAGAGAGGAAGGGAAAACTGCATTATAAAAGAACTGAATCTTTTTGGTGAAGGAACAAACATTCTTTTAATGACAGAGCTAGAGTAAAGCAGATACTCAGGAGCACGCTACAGCATAATCATATGCAAGCTTTCCACAATGATATTACCCTTCCGGTTGTCGTATTTTAAATTATTTTTGGAAAATTAAAAACTTGACTAAACTGACAGAATTTTTAAGCTCTTTGTAAAACAAGAATCATTTAAGTTTTTGTCAAAAACTTACTGTTTTATCACTCAGAACTCTAGAGAGATGCTCTTAAATATAAATGAATAAACAAATCACAGATTAAAATGCTCCCCTGAGAATAAATAAATAAATAAATAAATGAAATAAATGAAATAAAATAAAATACTCCCCTGAGATATATTGGTAAAGGGTAACTGACTTGTGCTCCTTATATTAGAACCATTCTTCAAAGGAAATTATTTCCTAATAATATTTATCAAATTCTTAATGGATTTTAAACACATAATATACTCTATCCTAACATATTTGTAATGTCACTGAAAAGCAGTGTGAAATATGACTTTCTGAATAGTTAGTAATTCTTTTAAACTTATTAAGACTGTCTTTATTTTACTGCTATAATCGTCAATGTAATTTTAATAAAAGATATCTTAAACAACTGTAAACCTCAAAATTGTGTATTAATTACAGGTTAGGTTCTAATTCATATAGCAATAGGCAATCTAAATGTGAAAATCAATTGAGGAGTCGATGGTATACTAACTATTGAACCAAAATTCATTTTGTCAGTTGAATTCCATATATATAATTTTAGAATATATAAGAATTGGGTTCTATGCCATTTCAAAATAATATTAGAATAAGAGCATGTGTGCATGTCAAATAATTAATCAGAGATAGACTTGCAAATTTCCAAACATTTCAATATATATCTCCTGTACACAGAGGAAAGACTGGTCGATTGTCATTGGACTGCTTTGTGCATTAAGGTGATTTCAGGTCACTGGTATAATGTGGGTGGGATTATTGTCATAAGCAGGAATAGGTACAGAATGCAGAAAATCAAATGGTTAAAGACTTCCTCCGCATACATTCTTGACTATGTAATAAACATGTTCTGACAAATAAGATTACCAATTCGTCAGGAAGTCCAGGGAATTATTAGCTGAGAATTGATTACTAACATCAAGTGAGGACATAACTCACATTTCAATAATTAGTTACCAAAATATGTATAATATTTGATTTTTAGAATTTTTCTCATCTACCAATGGGTAAGTTATTGCTCTTAGTCAATTCTTTTTTTCTTAATATTGACATTGAAGACTTTTTTAAAGATTTTATTTACTTATCAGAGAGAGATAGCATAAGAGAAAGAGCAGAAGCAGGAGGTAAGGCAGAGGGAGAAGCAGACTCCCCACTAAGCAGGGAGCCCAATATGGGGCTCAATTCCAGGGCCCTGAGATTGTGACCTGAGCTGAAGGCAGACACCTAACTGACTGGGCCACTCAAGTGCCCCTAAAGACATTTTTAGTGGCCATTTATAATTTCCAGTAAAATACCATTTCAAGATGATTCCCATAAACAGTTAAGAAAAATATTGAGTTCCAAGTAGAGTTAGGGTACAGGTCCTGACAAAACAGCATGTCTCTGATTTACTTACAACTCAGTAGCCTAGAAGCCATAATATGAGAGTTCTGAAACATGTGTCAGCCAATAACAGTGAAAGAAGTGACAAGCATCATCTCAAAATTTTATTACATTATAAAAGAAAACATGTTTCTAGGCAGGTAGTTGAAAAAACATAATTTCTACTACTTCAGATGATAGAATTTATATATCCCAAGATAATAAAGCATCAAGAAGAAAGCTGTACTAAACTTATTTCAACTATAACAGAATTATAAATATGATTTAAGATTAACCTGAAACACTGGGACCCTTCTTGAGAAGGAAGATGCTCAGTATGCTTAAAATGTATATATCATTTAAATGCACATCATACATCACATCTTGGAATAGAAATTCCCTTTTGCAACACAAAGGTATGAAACTTTGAGTTAATATGAGTGCTTTGAGGATAAATAAGTGTAATAATTTCACATATAAAATAGCAAGACATACTTCAGTTTGCTGAGAAAGAACACAAACAGTTTGGGAATCCCTGGAAGGGCAGTCTTACATAATTCATTTGAATAAAACATACCTAGCAAAATAAAAAAAAAGTGTGTCTTTTCATATTCTTCAGTAATACAAACACACACAGATGACCAAACATGGAAAACAAATTGTGTAATTTAGTTGGTTGCAGAGAAATGTGCAGAGATTATATTCGGATTTGTTATTAGTAAGCAAGACTGATGTCGTCAATTTAGAGACCCTCAGAAGAATAACTGCCCTTTCATCTTTTCAGAAGTAAGTGTAAACTTGGTAACTTCTCCACGTTTGTTTTTTTTTTTTAATTTTGGTTTGTTTCGGTTTTGTAGAACTCTAAAAAAAGTAAAGTAAAAATAAACCTATCTTTCTATGCAAAACAGGATGGAAGGAAATAGGGAAATTGTCCTTCATTCCATAGTCAGGCTCGTGACTAAATAATACCGGAAAGGGATAGGTGAGTGAGGATGTCCAACTTGTACAATAAGAAGGGCCAGCACCTGAAGGGAGAGGCCAGAAGGATTAACCCAGGAAAAATTTGTTAAATTTCATGATTATGATCAGCAGGAGCACAAATTTATGGAAACCTTTTGCTGTAGGATTATAATCCTACCTAGAGCAATTTATTATTTCAACAATAAACATCAAAACATAAGAATGTCATTGTGGGGAAAAAAGTTTCCTTATGTCTGACTAGAGTTTACTATGCCATAAAGCTACCACCAAATTTTAACATATAAATATTGTCTTGCTTTTTCATAGAAAATAAAATGAGATAGCAGCGCTTGGTTCTCCATAAGACATATTTTTTAAAGTTCATCTGCTAAATCATAGATATAACTGAACACCAACTCTTATGGACAATGACTGATGGAGGAATTCCATGAGAACAATTCAGAGAGTTAACAGAAAATTATGTTGAAGTTTCCAACAGCACTATATGAAGAAAGGAAATCTCAGTAGAGGATCCCCAGTGACCTTGCAGAATTCCCAAAGGGCTCACAATGGCTTTAAAACCACATTGAAGATTTTGAGTTCTTAATGTTTTCTCATTTTTAGCTATATTTTCAAAGCTCAGTTTTTTTTCTTCTTCTATACTTACATGAATTGATGAAACTATGATCTTAAAACAGTCATCTCTTACCTTTGATTCTTGAACTGTCTTGACTCTTTTCCTGCTGGAATTAAAACAGAAATAGGTCAAAATCTGAGTATGTGATCAACAGCCTGATATAACAGATCATGGTAACTAAAGACTTGTCAAGATATTTTGTTGTACATGTACCCTGGAGTCACCGTAACACAAACCTCACCTTAAAAAACAGTTAGGTCCAATCTTTTATCAAAGTAGCAATCATTCTTCCTGTACATATATTTCTTTAAGAAACTAATACATTATATTAATATGGATTCATAAATAAATAAATGGTAATGAATAGTAAATAATCATGCCTCTCAAATGCCTTAGGCCATTTCATTTAATTTCAACAGATATTGAATCATGTCTTCAGAATTTATTTTCAATGTCTCTGCATTAATCACAAATTGTTGGTGAGGAAAAAAGTTTAAGGGCAAACAGTGGACAATTCACTAAAAAACTATAAAAGACGTTTCAACTGTCTTTCTTTCAATTTAATTTAGAATTTGTCCCTGCCTCACTACTCGAAGGCTAAAGTTGACAACAATTCTATTATTTATTCAAAGGCTGCTTTAGTCAGACCTGTCTTTCAATTTGACATACTCCTTATTAGTTACCAGGCAACCCCAAAAGAATTAGCTTGCTTTCAAGTTCTTAAGTAGAAATTGTGCCCTCTATACCTTCTCAATTAATATTCAAGCATAGTTTACTCTGTGTAAGTTTCAGAGCCTCACACTAAAAATAAGTTTGAAATGTATTTCTCATAAAGAATGACATATATAAATAGAACTTCAGAAATGTACAAATGCCAAAAAATTTTGATAAAATTTATGAAAATCGTGAAAAATAAGAACTTACTTTGCTGCAGTCATTAATCCAAGAGTCAGATTTGAGAATAAAAATGCATATTGACAAATGTACATTTATGGAACATGCACATCCAATGTACGATTCTATTAAACTTTAATACTTTGTGTGCTACTTCTTTTGTCCGAATTTATCCAGCCTTTGTTTTTGTTTTTTTAAAGATTTTATTTATTTACCTGACAGAGAGACAGCAAGAGAGGGAACACGAGCAGGGGTAGAGGGAGAGGGAGAAGCAGGCTTCCCGCGGAGCAGGGAGCCCGATGCGGGGCTCGAACCCAGGACCCTGGGATCATGACGGGAGACCAAGGCAGACGCTTAACGACTGAGCCACCCAGACGCCCCTAGCCTTTGTTTTTGGATCCTGTACTGTCCTTTGTTAATTAATTTATTTTTTCCGGTCCTGATTTATTTTTAATTTAGAGTATCTCTTGTTCATTAAAACTAAAATTTAAATATAAATTACTTGATTTAAAACTATATTATCCTTTCATTATACAAGATCAACAAGCTTAAGCTTTCCAAAGAGATATTTGCTAATGAAAAAAAAAATCTGTCTCTCTGTCCTCTCTCCTTTTCTTTCGCCATTCATTTAGTCATTTATTCTTTGAGTAACTATGTATAGATTGCTTTTATGTGCCAGAAACTGCTCCAGATGATAAGGCTACAAAGGATGAACAAAACAGAAATGAAATAAAACAAAACAAACAAAACAAAACAAAAATGTGTCCTTAAAGTAACATACTGCATAAATGTTAGTAAATTCTATTTAGAAAAAAGATATACCATAGAAGGTAGTTTTAGAGTAAGTGACTGCAATTTTACTTGGGTCTACAATGACAAAATGACTTTTTTATGTTTCAAGTTTTTATTCAAATTTTAGCTAGTTAACATACAGTGTAATATTAGGTTCAGGAGTTGAATCTAGTGATTCATCACTTACATATAACACCCAGTGCCCATCACAAGTGCCCTCCTTAATACCCTTCACCCATTTAGCCTATTCCCCTACCCACCTCCCCTCCAGCAACCCTCAGTTTGTTCTCTATAGATGAGAGTCTCTTATGGTTTGCCTCCCTGTCTCTTTTTTTTCTTTCTCTCCCCTATCTCATCTGTTATTTCTATGTCTTGAATTCCTACACAAATGAAATCAAATGGTATTTGTCTTTCTCTGACTTATTTTGCTGAGCATTATACACTCTAGCTCCAGCCATTTCATTGTAAATGGCAAGAGCGACTCTGGAAACAGTATGGAGTTTCTTCAAAAAGTTAAAAATAGAACTACCTTATAACCCAGCATTGCACTATTATGTATGTACCCAAAGGGTACAAAAATACAGATTCAAAGGGGTACATGCACCCCACTTTTTATAGCAACATTGTCAACAATAGCCAAATTATGGAAAGACTCCAAATGTCTAACAACTCATAAAATGAATTTTGAATAAAATTTTGAATGAGATGAGAGGATATTCCGAGGATTGATCTGGGGGAAATATATTCTAGGAGAGAAAAACAATCGCACACTTCCTTAGGTACAAAAGTTCTTGGTGTTGTCAAAACTACCAAGGAGGCCAGTGTGACTAGACTAGGCTAAGAGGAGTTTGGTAGGAAATGCAATACAGGAGCCAGTAAGTGTGGGATAGATTAGTACCTGGGGCATTTGTTAGATCTTTGGCTCTAACAATAAGAGAGCTGAGAAAACAATGAAAGGTTCTTTTCAGAGGAGTAACATTATCTGAACTGCATTTAGGTAGAATCATTCTGGCTATTAAGAATAGCAGTAATTCAGGTGGGAGGTGATAATGGCACAGAACAGTGTGGTAGCAGTGCAGTTGGAATACCAGAACTGCCAATAGAATAAATTTGGGGTATGAGATACAGGATAGATGAGGGTAATTTCAAGGATCTGAGTCACTAGAAGGATGAAGTTGCCTCTAAGATGAGAAAGGTATCCAAAAAAGAAAAACACTTTTATACTTCATCACTTGATTTCTAATACTGTCTCACTCTGTGAATTTTTCTCCTGTTGTCTGACCACCCCTTTCCCATCTGCTTTACTGATTCCTCCTCATCTCAATTTCTAAACACTGGTTTCCTCGACATTGAGCCCTTCCCTTTCTTCCATATATACTTCACTCCTTTGGTGATCTTATCTAGTCTTCTGGCCTTAACCACCATCCTTTTCCTAAGGACTCTCAAATGTATTTATCTCTGGGCAATTCTCACCATTGAACTTCAGCCTCGTGTACTTAACCGTATTTCTGACATCTCTACTTGGATATCTAGTAACAGCCTACTTATCACATCCAGAACTGAACTTCTGATCTTCCCTTACTTCTTTCACCACCTTTCTCATCTTCTTCATCTTCCTCATCTCTCCCTCCTTCTAGTTGCTTAGACACTTAAGGTAATCCTTATCTACTCTGTCTTTTAAGAGTAAAGAGCCTGAATTTTTCATGGGTTTTATGCTTGAATATTCTGACTTTGATTTTACTTTAAATATCACTCTGAGGATGCAAAGTAGGCAGATGGTTAAAATGTTTGGAACTCACGGGAGATATTTCAGCAAGACATATAAATTTAGAAATCACCACCATGTGTATATATCATCAGTACTGCATCTGGAGAACATATAGTAGAGTTGAATGATCTAGAACTAAGTATTGGAAACAACATAAGAAAAATATAAAGTGAATTAGCCAACAGAAGAGAATAGAAGGATAGACACATCAGAGGAGGGGAAAAAAGGGGGGCATGGAATCATGGAATCCCAGGGAATATATTATGTAGGGGGGAGATTTTCAATAGCATAGAATTCTTCTGACAGACCAAGTATGATTATATCCAAGGCAATGCCCATTAGAAAAAGTGGTAGAGGGGCTTCTGGGTTAAGGGCCCGCAGTCGGTTAAGCGTTTGACTCTTGATTCCAGCTCAGGTCATGATCTCAGGGTCCTGAGCTGGAGCCCCGCCTCAGACTCTGCACAGGTTGTGGAACCTGCTTAAGATTCTCTCTCTCCTCCTACCTTTGTCCCTCCTCCCCCATCCCCACTCACTAGCGCTCTCTCTCTCTCTCTTAAAAAAAAAAAAAAGTGGCATAAATGGAATCATTGACTTAAAAAAAAAAACACGTTTTTGTGGTGTTATGTGTTTGGAAGTAAAACTGAAGTTACTCAAGGAAGGAGAGGGAAATTGAGAAATGCATGACATAGTAAAAATGTAATGGGAGAAAAATGCATGGAAGGAAAGGCCTGGGGTGGTGTGTGACTGGTGATTAAGTGAAATTCATATAGGTATGGTGTTTGGTTTTTGTTTATCTCTTTGTTTCATCTTTAGTTTTATATTATTTAAATCAGTGAAAATTGAGAATGTATAAATATGGGAGATACATAGTAGAAATGGAGTGGATTATGTTAACAGGGAGAAAGGATATGATGGATTTCATAAGGTTATTGAATGTGACACTGAATATAAGTGGCGACATTTAGATAGGAGGAGAACCAATTCCTCCAATATAACAGGGAGGCACAGAAAGTGGGGTCATAGATGCAAGAAGTTTATAGGTTTGATCTGATTAATTTTAAAAACTTAGTCTGTGAGGATTTGTTTCCTTTATCTATTAGAAGAAGTCAGATGAGTGGTGAAGTAGGATGATTTCTCAGAAATCTGAGGAGATAGAGAAGATTTTAAATGCACTGCTTTTTATGAGAGTAGGTGAATAGGACAGCTTGTTATTGTCAAAATCCTAGTTGGGATTTGCCATAATAAGTTTGTATGACACGGATATTATCTTTATTTTAATTATAGGCAAATAGGCTTAATACTCACTGATATCTTATTATATTTTTTCTTAAAACGCAATTCTCTATTTATATAATTGTATATAATCATAAATTACCAATGAAAATAGCCTTAAATATTCTATAAACTGGAAATGTTCAAGAAGCATGTATTTAAAGAAAAAATAGAAGTTAATTTAATGGACTGAGAAGAATAACAAACCTGCAAAGTAAGAAAAAAATAAAGATAAACTTCTTCATTCACTGCAAAACTTGTATTAGAAGAATGTCAGTAGATATTTAGTAAGCATTATTTAGGATTTTCAAAGTAATAACTATTCCAACTTGCTTCTATGACTAAAATGTTGCATTATTCACCTGGCAGTATACTTTCCACAATTTTATTTTATAAACTATTACTTCATGTTTTAAATGTTAATTTTTAATGGGGAAATGTTAAGGAGAAAATTATGATTATTTAATTATGTGAGAAGTCCTAAGAGGTCAGAAAGATTTGTTACCCTGTCCTCATGATACATTTGAAAAACATTCTTACATTAAGAAAACGTAGATCTTGTCCGCAAAGGTAGAATGCCAATCCCTTGGTATAACTCAACTTTAATATTCTTTCAAAAGATTTTCTGATCAATTGGTCCTGTCTTAAAGTAAAAAAAATATATCTTGGCTACATATCAAAATTAAATAATAGCAAACCATTTGTGTTCTACTTTGTACTACACGATTTCTTGGAAGAATTCCCAAAGTACTATAGTAATTACACAAATAGACTCCATGAAATCCAGCTCAATGATAGAAATGAATAAATAGATCCTTGCAGACAGTATGATAGAGATTGGCAAAGACAATCTGGGCAGTAGTGTGGATTCAGAAGGAACACATGATTGCATAACATAATGTCTTAAATATTAAAAAAATACAACATAATAAATGGAATTTAGCTAAGCCAGTGTAAAATTAAGTCATGTTGGGGTACACAGTAATTTCTAAAATGAGATGCAGTGGTCCTAAAGCATCTAGGCAAACAAGAGTATAGCAAATAACACTAATGCATAGGTTGTTAGTACCATTTAAGGGCAGAATGCTATTACTCTAGAAGGTATTATTAAGAATATTTCTTATCTAGTATTTGTATTTTAGCATGGCATTTACTAACATCTCATGATGCCTCTAACACAAAAATTGATCTCTCTCTATCAAGCACTAAAATTAAATGTCTGGCCACAGTATCTTCAAACATAGTTTACTTGGTTCTTTCCTTCTTACTAAGAAGTACAAGGTCTCTAGAAAGAGAAGAAACCATCTAAATACTAAGTGAATCATTTCCATCATAACAGCATCGAGTTATAAACATTAGACAGTGAATTGTCCTCTTATTCCATACTATAAAGCGTAAATCACTTAAAAAAAAACCACATAAACCTCATACAAGTAATACCCATGGATACTTTTGTTTTAAATTTGCCTATGCATATCCCTAGATTAATTAAGGTTAATTATGTGCCTTTTGGTCATCCCATAGGCTTCCCTTCACATAGAAGGATATAAGAATGAAGCAAGTGCAAGTACAATGGAATTGGTCCCTTAGAGGTAAAACAATTCTCCCTCTACTTTGGGAGAATGTACTTAGTCTTTCTTTTGAATGTACATAAAAATAACGTCTATACTACATGAAGGATGTAGGGAACATCTGCAAAATGCAGCATCTTTCCCCCTCCAATATGGGAGTGATAAGAAAAGATTTCTAGGTTATCGTTTTGCCTCAGCCCCATGTGACTTGGTTTGCATTTGGCCATTATTTAAAAGGCATAGGGTAAGGCCATGTTACCTAGATAACTAACGTAATATTAGAAAGTTATTTTCTACTTAAGGACTTGCCCTTAAACACATCAATGCCTTAGTTGAATGGGTGGCACATTCTGAGGGACTATAGAATTTCTTTAAATTTGGGGGAAAAAGTATTTTTTATTTATTTGTTTTTCGTTGCCTAAAATATATAAAAAAGCACACTCAAACTGTGTTTAGGTTGATCATGTGCTGAGAAAACAAACAAAACAAACTGTCAGTCTGGGGATTTAAAAAAAAGTCAAATGTACAGAATAGTTTTACTGGCATATTTAATCAAGTCCGTAATGAATCTTAAAATTTAAATGTTAACAAAAGAGACAAATGAGTCTGTGGTATCCAAAAGTGATGTGTCCTGGCTAAAGTAATCTTGCTCACAATCCATATGATCCATACTTGTTACTGAAGTAAATGATGAATGATGTCATCATTTACCAAAGCTGAATCATTATATATATATATTTTTAAAAATTTTTTTTTTTTATTTGAGAGAGAGAGAATAAGAGATAGAGAGCACTAGAGGGAAGAGGGTCAGAGGGAGAAGCAGACTCCCTGCTGAGCAGGGAACCCGATGTGGGACTCGATCCCGGGACTCCAGGATCATGACCTGAGCCGAAGACAGTTGCTTAACCAACTGAGCCACCCAGGCGCCCTGAATCATTATATATATTAATAGTCTAACATGCAGCACACATAAAATGTGATTAGAAATATTTTCTGCAAATTCTATTGCATTTGTATTTATTTGTATTGGATTTACATATATATTTTTATATAATGCATATACATACAGTAGTGCTATAGAAGCTAAGGTAAATGTATATAATTTTAAAGTCAAGAATAAAGACAAATAGATCTTAACAGTGAAAATAATGGATGGAAAGAAAAGATATACAAATATAAATTTTGGTGGCAAACAAACATGAAGGTGAAGATTATTAATTTAGAAGACCGCCTAGTTTAAATTTCTTCTCAGAATTCTTCCCTTCTCTTTGATGCAATTATTGTTTACCAGACAAATACCACCAAACAAAAGTTGTGAAATGTTGATTTGCAGCAGAATATTCATGTTCAATATATATACCTATATATCTATAGATATATATATATATCTTTGTTTATTTCCACGTGCTATGTGGTTAAAATGTAAAATATTAAAGTTTTTTTCTCAAATTTCCAAACATCCCAGAAAAGTCATATTTTTTTTATAGTTTAAAGTATCCATTTGACAGAGTATCTATTTGACAGAGAGAGACACAGCGAGGGAGGGAACACAAGCGGGGGGAGTGGAAGAGGGAGAAGCAGGCTTCCCGCCGAGCAGGGAGCCCAATGCGGGGCTCAATCCCAGGACCCTGGGATCATGACCTGAGCTGAAGGCAGATGCTTAATAACTGAGCCACCCAGGCGCCCCGGAATTGATATGTTCTTGATGTCCCTTTTAATCCATAGGATCCCCTTTCATCTTGTTTTCCTCTCAATTTATTTTTGAGAAATCATGTCACTTGTCTCCAGAGTTTCCTATAATCTGGATTTTCCTGATTTCATCCTGATGGTGTCCTCTGTCTTCTGTATCTTGTGAACTAATAGTTGGATTTATGGGTTTAATTAGACTCAAGCTTATTTTTTTATTTTTTATTTTTTTGTTACTGTAGCTTTTGTTTTTTTGCTTGTTTGCATGTTTGCTTGCTTGTTTATTTGTTTGTTTGTTTGTTTTGGCAAGACCACTTTGTAGGAGGTGGTGTGTTCTCCTCTCTGGAGTCACCTAACGTCTGATTATCTCTCTTTTTGTGATATTAGCAGCTTTTGATGATTAATGTCTAATCCTAACATAAAATGTTGATATTTTAATTCTATCATTCTTTCTTCATGTATTGGTTGGAATACTTTTATAAAGAGAAACTTCCTCTATTATTACATTCCACAATGGATACAGACAATAAAGGAAAAGTAAATACTTGATTCTTCTCTTGTGAAGGATATCCAGCATAAATATGGAAACATCTAAAAGATACACCTATTTAATTTTTGAAATATTGATTTTTTCTAAAAAAATGAAGTTAATTACATTTTAAATTGATAATATACATTCTAACTGGCTTTATCCATTTATCTCATTAATATGTGAAGAAATTCAAAGTATAATTAGAACATATTAATCTTATGATCATATTACTACTTTAATAAGGTATCAACATACTAGCTCACTCCTTGAATATAGGTCTGTTTGGAATATACATGGCCAGCATTATGCTATAAGATAGGAATGAAGTATAGACAACATAAATTTCTTTTTTTTAAAGATTTTATTTATTTATTTGAGAGAGAGACAGACAGAGAGAGAACAAGTGGGGGTAGGAGCAGAGGGACAAGCAGACTCCCCTGCTGAACAGGAAGCCTGATACGGGACTCTATCCCAGGACCCTGAGATCATGACCTGAGCAGAAGGCAGACGCTTAACCGACTAATTCACCCAAGTGCCCCTAGATAACATAAATTTCTGATCTCAGAAGTTCATGTTCTATCTGGAGAGACTAATAGCTATTAATTATAAAACAATGATAAAAAAAACTTACAGGATGATCTGGAAACAAGAATGGGAGGAGCAATTGTCTATGCTGAGTATGGGGCAAAGGGAGAATTCACTGTGAAAATTGTTGCTTGAGCTAAGAATTAAAGAGTACTAAACTAATTTGCTGTGGAAAAGAGTATTAGGCCATGCAAAAGCACAGAATTGTAAAATATTTAATCCTTTGGGAGAAATAGTGAATAGGTAAGCATAGCTCAACTACATACTTCTTTAAACATGAGGATTATATAAAAACATATTCAAGAAACTTCTCTCCCACTTCCAGAAGAAAATTTATGCCCACTTAAGTGTTATAGCTAAAGCTATCTGGTAAGGAGCCATATAAATTAAATAAACATGCCAATTATTATAACAGTTTTCACAGTGTGTTTTTGGAGTGTGAAAAATAATGATGATTTTCCTAACACAAATCACTAATTAAAGGATTTGGAATAAATAGAAATATAAATCACTAATTAATTAATGATGCTGACATGGAAATTAGTGAAGTTGTATTATTTAAAATGCACACATTTACATTAGAATTCTTTCCACTTTACGTTTAACCCTCAATATATTTAAATTTATAACTTATTAAGTCTCTAAATGGATCCTAACTTATTTTTGTTATAAGAATCTAATGATTTGATTTTTAAATTTCCAATGGAGTATACTATGCTTTTTCTAGTAATATAAATTTTACTGAGACTACCAATAGCTAACATTTATTATTGAAAATATACTTTGTACAAAAAAAATTACATCCTGCAATGTAGAAAATATAAAGACTTATAGCCAAGTATCCCAAAGTATAAGATACTCTGGGCACAGGCAACCAAGAGAGGGACTTGATAGGGAAGATAAGCACGATGGAGGTCAATAGATGGTCTCTAAGCATAAATGCAACCATTGCTTGGAAAAGCATGGCTGGAGAGATTTGTTGCAAGTGTCTATGAAAAGAAGACTAAGGCTTGGGGAATAAAAATGGAGAAGCAGGGGAGGGAACGCTAGAGGGAAGAGTGGAGCCTGAAGGGAAAGGGGAGAAGGGGAAGATTAAAACACATATTAGTCTTACTACATGGCAAGAAATGTTTAAGGGCTTTACATATATGATCTCACTGAGGTGACCAAAAGTCATGGTCTAGCTTCCCCTGCTTACATCCTCTACCTACGATTTTATGGAGGTCTCTAGGGGATGATAACCATAGTATATACAGCACCATTCTCAATCAAATGTGATTACATGAGATCGGAGCCAAAACCATGGGTTAAACTGCCATTTTAAAAAGATGAACTCCCCAAGTGAGATATCCCTAAAATAAGGAGAAGTATATTTGATAGGATTTTCATTTCTGCTTGGGCAGGTGGGTGGTCGCAGCTATTATAGTATCAGCCTAATTTTAACTGAAAGGTGAGTGAGGCCTAGGGCATTATGTTTATAATTGTTTACTTTTTTCAACTTTATTGAAGAATAGTTGATAAATATAATTGTATATATTTAAAATGTATAATGTGATGATACACATATATAATATATATAAGATATATATTATATATATACACACACATATATATAAACAAATACATGCACACACACACAAATACATACATAATGGAATGATTACCAAGATCAAAATCTGTATAGTTATTTTTTATGATTTTTTATTGAACTTATCATTTTGTTTATGCATTATTTTCCTGACATCACCAAATTGTGTATCTGTGCTCCTTGAATCCCACTGAGCTTCCTTAAAATAACTTTTTTGTATCCTTTTCAAGTATCTCATAAATCTCCATTTCCTTGGGATTAATTACTGGAAAACCACTGTGTGTCTTGGGTAGTGTCATTTTTTTATCTGTTTTTTTGTTTGTTTGTTTTTTGTTTGTTTGCTTTTTAATGTTTCTTTTGACTTGGCATTGGTTTCTGCATATTTGAGGGAACAGTCAAATTCTTCCTGCCTGTTCAGATTGGCTTCAGTGAGGAAAGACCTTCACCTGAAGGTGGTTATGAGGTTGCTGGCCAAGTGAAGTGCACCATCTTTGGTTCCTGGGAGGGTGAAGCAATGTAGCCTCCATGAAACTCCATCAGCTTAGGACAGTGTTAATGACAACTGTGGAAGGTCTTCTTTGACCAAGACTTTGGATGTGCTGTGGGTGGCAGTGGCAGGTAGGGTATGGTAGTTTTCAGGGGTGATGGCATCAGGAGTCTTCCTGTTCTCCTGTCTTGCCTATAGGAGGATATTCTAGCCAAGGACATTCCTCTTGGAACCAGTCTGGCACACTGAACAGCAGTAGAGTCAGGGTCCTGGGACCAGGCACATGCAGAACTACCTCAGTGTCTGGAACCTACAGCACAGATGCATGTGCTACAGTGGTGGTGCTAGTGTCTGAGGTACAGGAGTGTATAGGAATCTTGGTCTCTGGTACTCACAGTGGTGACACAGATCACAGGGTGTTGAAAGGGGACACAGCAGTGGCACAGGTCCTGGGTTAACAGAAAGCAGTGGCAGGTTGGGTCTAGGGAGTGGGGGGCAGGGTACAGCAGCAGCATGCCCTGAGGATGGTGGGTCAACATTCTGACTTAGCCCTAGCAGGGCAGTTGCTGAACAGCAGCAGCTTGCCCCAGTGATGACAAGTCAAAGTTAGAACCCCAGAGACAGAGCATAGAGCTGCATCAACACAGCCTGGTGATGGTGAGTAGTCACAGTCACAACAGAGGGCACAGGATGATCAAAGAACAATAGCATCTCCAGCCACAGTTGCGGTGGGACAAAGTTACATTTTAGAACTGTGGTGGTGAGTCACCGAGCTGCAGCAGTGCAGTCATGGTGATGGTGGGTCAAGATCCAACTTGGGATTCAGAAGGTAGAATGCAGAGGAGGAGGAGTACAGCCTCAGTAATAATGAATCAAAGCCTTGACTTAGAATCCAGGGTGGGGTTCAGAGCAGGAGCAGTTCTGGTCCCCTAGATAGTAAGGCACTGTGTTATTCTAGTCCTGGAGAGCAGGGCACAACAATGAGTGGGGCCCCTGGGAACAGGTCTTACTGCAGAGACAGTTCCAGCACCAGAGAAGAAATGCAAAGTCAGGGACTCTGGGCAGCTCCGTCAGTTGGGTTCAGTTTTCGTGAAGACTGTGGGGGTCTTCTGTAGCAAAGGCTGTAAACAACCATGTCATAGAGATTTTCTGGGGTTGTCCAGCTCTGCTTTTCCACATGGGGTAAATCCTTCCAAAGGGTCTCTCAATGTTCAGCTGCTCTGGACTTGAGAATGCAGTGATGGAAGCAACATTCTTCCTATACTTTTCTTTGTGGCCATTCTCAGTGTTTGATCTCCAGAAGGTTTCTGCTGTTTCTTCATGATAGTCCAGAGCTTTTCCAGAGCTATTTTCATCAGTTTGTGTTTGTTTATTTACTATTTTTATTGCATTGGGGTCTCCTAGCCCGCCATCTTGCCGACATCACCTTCTATTTACAATTGTTGATGTCAAAATCTCTTTCCTCAAAAAACCTACAATCTACTCTAAGGACTAAAACATATCTAACATACAGAAAAAATAAAATCTCAGAATAGTTTATATAGGTAGCATATAGCATGTTGTAGACAAAGATACATTTTGGGTGGTGCATAATTCATCTGTTCCCTCACTGTTGTCAGTATTATTTTCTCCCCTTTTAGGAAAATGCATACTTCATAAGTACATTTTTAAGTACACACATACAAACACATGCATGCACACACGCACACACACACATATTCCAATCTAACAATTAAATTTTTTTTTGAATTGATAAGCATATAATATTCTTCCCACAGCTTTTATGGACTTCAAGTCACCAAAGGGTTAAAGTCACCAAGAAAATGAAAACAATGTAAATAAGAAAACAATAATAATGAGTAATGAAAAAGTATTGGGGCTATTGAGTTGTGCTAATACTATAAACTAAATATTCTGAAAAAGCCAGCCTCTGAGTTACAGGGTCCAAAAAAAGTGATAAACTATCAGGAAGATCAAACATTGTCATCACTGGTATAGATGTCTTATAAGAAGTGGCTGGAGATCAAATTAAGAGAAACTTTTGGAGATCTGCTCTCACCTCTACATCCACCCAACCCCAAATGACTATAAATTCCCTTTTCAAAACCAAATGCAATAGTAATAATAATAATTATAAATGGTCTAAATTTACTTTTTAAAATTCTGATGGGTCAAAAATAAGGTCTAATAATATGTCATCTTCAAGAAGTACTTAAAAGGACAAAAACATGTATGTATAAATATATTTATATACATGTAATTCCAAATATACATATTTGTATACAAATATGCACATATATAAATAAGAAACAGAAAATACTTCATGCAATATCTCATACTAAAATCTGAGATGAAATGTATGTAAAAACTATGGCAAACACAATAGGAGAATTAGGGGAAAAATATATAGTCTTAATAGGAACCATAAAATGAGAAGATATAACCATCATCAATATATATTCACCTAATAACAGACTTAACACTAAATTAATATATAAAATGATTATATATACACACACACAAATAGATAAATCAACAAGTGGTGCTGTATTTTTTAATAACCTTCCAGAAACTGAAAATTCAAGTGAAGAATAATCCATATTATGAATTCTACAGAGAGGGGCGCCTGGGTGGTTCAGTTGGTTAAGCAACTGCCTTCGGCTCCGGTCATGATCCCAGGGTCCTGGGATCGAGCCCTACATCAGACTTCCTGCTCAGCGGGAAGTCTCCTTCTCCCTCTCCCACTCCCCCTACTTGTGTCCCCTCTCTCACTGTGTCTCTCTCTCTCTCTCTCTGTCAATTAAATAAATAAATAAAATCTTTAAAAAAATGAATTCTACAGAGAATCAGCTTGAGCAATTATATAAAAAACCTTATACTCCATAAAGAAAAATAACATTGTTTTAAAGCACATATATAACACTTACAAAAACCAAAAGGTATTAAGCCATAAAGGAAGCTTCATAAAAACCAGTAGGACAGAAGGAAGGGTGCAAGATGGCAGCCTAGGAAGATCCTGAACTCACCACCTTCCACTGACACAAAAAACTTATTGTTACATACGGAGTAATTTTCCTCTGAAAACAGCCTGAGAACTAGAGTAATAGCACTTCCACAACAAAAGACAAAAGAGACAAATCAAGAAGCGTAGGAGAAGCAAAGATATAGCCTCTTCCAGGACCCCGTCCCAGATGTGGTGACCCCACAATCAAGAGGGATCCAAAAAAAATGGACCCCTTCCTTGAGAAGGAAAGAGATTATGCCCCACATCAACACCCTGATCCTGAGGGACAGTGCCAGAAGGACAAACCCCGAAAATGTCTGGTTTTCAAAATCAACAGAGATTAAGACCAGGAGAATCATAGAAATAGAGAGAATAAGGATGCCACTCTTCAAGGGCTTACATGCAAGTCCACTCACCCTGACATCCAACACAAGAGGAACTAATTGACAAGTGCCTAGACTATAAGCAAAGGGACAAACTTACTAATTTTAAGGTGGCTGATGGGGAGGCAGGAAACTGCAGGAAACTTTTCTGGGAATGGAAGCATTGGTAGACACCACTTTTGCAATTTCATGCTCACTGGCTATTGTTGGAATCACACACATCGTTTTTGGTGACCTCCCTCCAGCCTGCTAGTATATGGAAGGTATGCACTGTCCACCCCATTTCACACCCATCCTGTGCAGCACATAAACCATAACAGAGCTGGATGAGTGCCTGAATACTGCTCAACCTGCACAGAGACTGAGACACAACCAGGATGAATGAATGTCCTGAGCCCTGTCTTCTTGGCTCAGCAACTGAAACCTAAATGGGTGAGGCAAGCACCCTGAGTCCCACCCTCACTGATAAAGAATTGAAGTAATGGTCATAAAGATGTTCACCGATCTCAGGAAAAAAATGAAAGAACACAGAGAATATTTCAAAAAAGAGACAAAATATTAAGAAGTACCAAATAAATTATGAGTGAACTGAAAAATGCACTTGAGTAGTTCAACAATAGAATGGATGAAATAGAAGACAGAGCAATGGAAAATACCCAGACAGAGCAGCAAAATTAAAAAAAAAAAAAGAAGAATTGAAAGAAATGAGGAAGCCTTTAGGGACCCCTGGGACAACATCAGGCAGAGTAACATTTACATTATAGGGTCCCAGAAGAGAAAGAGAAAAAGTAAAAAAAAAAAAAAAAAAATTGAAGAAGTAATGGCTGAAAACTCCTCTAATTTAGGGAAGGAAATTGCCAAACCCAGGAAGACAAGAGAGTTTTAAATAAGATGAAAATAAAGAGAAACAAATCAAGAGACATTATATTTTAAATGGTAAAATTTAAGAATAAAAATAAAGAATCTTAAAAGCAGTAAGAATAAAGCAATATATTATGTATAAAAAAACCCCATAAGGCTATCAGCAGAGTTTTTAGCAGAAATTTTGTAAGTCAAAAGGGAGTAGCATGATGTATTCAAAGTGCTGAAATGGAAAAACTAAATGCCACCAAAAAGTCTCTACTCAGCAAGGTTATCATTTAGAATTGAAGGAGAAGTTAAGAATGTTCCAGATAAGCAAAATATAAAGGAGTTTGTCACCACTAAACTGGCTTTACAAGAAATATTAAAAGGACCTCTCCAACCTAAGAAGAAAAAAACACTAGTTAATTAAGAAAACATATAAAAGTAAAAAAAAAATCATCTGAAAAGGTAAATAAATAACAAAGGCAGTAGATCAATCACTTATAGAGCAAGTGTAAAGAGTAAAAGACAAAAGTTGTCAAATTAATTAAAAATGCAGTAATTAGTTAAGGGAGGGGTGCCTGGGTCGCTCAGTCAGTTAAGAGTCTGCTTTTGGCTCAGGTCATGATCTCAGGGTCCTGAGATTGAGCCCCAAGTTGGGCTTCCTGCTCAGTGGGAATTCTGCTTCCACCCACTCATACTTTCTCTCTCTCCTCTCAAATAAATAAATAAAACCTTTTAAAAACGCAGTAATAGTTAAGGGATATATAAAATAAAAAGATGTAACACATGTCATCAAAAATATAAAATGGGGAGGGGGGCGCCTGGGTAGCTCAGTCGTTAAGGGTCTGCCTTCAGCTCAGGTCATGATCCCAGGGTCCTGGGATCGAGCCCCACATTGGGTTCCCTGCTCCATGGGAAGTCTGCTTCTCCCTCTCCCACTCCCCCTGCTTGTGTTCCCTCTTTCGCTGTGTCTCTCTCTGTCAAATAAATAAATAAAATCTTAAAATATATATATATATAAAATGGGGGTCAAAAATATAAAGCTTCGGAATGGGTTCAAAATTAACTCACTATCAACTTAAAAGAGACTGTTATAAACATAAAATGTTATATATGTACCTCACGTTAACCACACACACACACAGACACACACAAAGTTTCGTAAATACCCAAAAGTAAAAGAGAAAGGATTCTAAACATTTTACTAAAGAAAACAATCAAACTACAAGAGAAGAGAGAAAGAAGAGAGAAGAACTACAAAAATAGCCAGAAAACAATGACCAAAATGGCAATAAGCACATACCTATAATAAATACTTTAAATGTAAATGGACTAAATTCTCCAATCAAAAGACATATAGAGTGGCAAACAAAAAACAAAAAACTGAGACACATTTATATACTTCCTACAAGAGACTCACTTCAAAAGTTAAGACACACACAGACTGAAAGTGATGGGATAGAAAACTTATTCCACACACATGGAAATAAAAAGAAAGCTTGTGTAGTTTTACTCATATAAGACAAAATAGACTTTAAAACAAAACTTCAATTAAAAAAAAGGGAATTACCTAATGATAAAGGGGTTAATCCAGCAAGAAGGGGTAAATTGACAGCAATACAATAATAATGGGGGACTTTAACCTCCAATTTACATCAATGGATAGACTGTTTGACAGAAAATCAGTAAGGAAACATTAACCTAAAATGACACATGAGACCAGATGGACTTAACAGATATACACAGAACACTCCAACCAAAATAGAAGAATATATATCTTCTTCAAATGCACAAGGAACATTCTCTAGGAGAAATCACATGCTAGGCCATAAAACAAATCTCAATAAACTTAAAAAGACTGAAATCATATCAAACACCTTTTCCAAATACAATAGTATGAAACTAGAAATCGATTAAAGAAGAAAACTGAAACAAAAAAAAACACAAATATGTGGAGACTAAACAGCATGCTATTAAACAATAGGTCAATAAATGAATCAAAGAGAAAATTAAAAAGACATTAAGTAAATCCAATTGGAAATAAAACATTCTTTTATTTATTTACTTATTTATTTATTTATTTATTTATTTATCAGCAGGGAGCCCA
This sequence comes from Callorhinus ursinus, assembly GCF_003265705.2. Taxonomy (NCBI): domain Eukaryota; kingdom Metazoa; phylum Chordata; class Mammalia; order Carnivora; family Otariidae; genus Callorhinus; species Callorhinus ursinus. The sequence goes on from NW_027397066.1 coordinate 136,882,214, forward strand.
ATGGGGGACTCAATCCCAGGACCCTGAGATCATGACCTGAGCCAAAGGCAGATGCTTAACTGACTGAGCCACCCAGGTACCCCAAGGAAACAGAACATTCTAAAATCTTTGGGACACAGCAAAAGCATTCTAAAACAGAGTTCATTGTAATACAAGCCTACCTCAAGAAACAAGAAAATCTCAAATAAAGACACTAACTTTACACTTAAAGGAATTACTAAAAGGAGAAAAAATGAAGCCCAAAGGTAGGAGAAAAAGGAAAACAATACAGATCAGAGTGGATAAAGATGAAATAGAGACTAAAAATACAATAAAAAAGATCAATGAAACTAAAAACTGGTTCTTTGAAAAGAGAAACAAAATCAACAAACTTATATACAGATTCATCAAGAAAAAAAAAAGAAATCCCAAATGAATAAAATCAGAAATGAAAGAAAAGAAATTACAACCAATACCAGAGAAATACAAAGAATTAGAAAAGAATAGTATAACAATTATATGCCAACAAATAGACAATCTAGAATAACTGGATAAATTCTTAGAAACATATAATCTTCCAAGACTGAATCATGAAGTAGAATATCTGAATATACTAATTCTTTGTAATGAAGAATGAGAAAAAAAAAAAAAGAAAAAGAATAAGAAACTTTCAACAAACATCCAGGTACAGATGACTTCACAGGTGAGTTCTGCCAAACACTTAATAGTTAATACCTATCCTCCTCAAATTATTCCAGAAAAATAAAAATTGAAGAAGGAACACTTCCAACTCACTTTATGAAGCCAGAATTACTCTGATATGAAAACAAAAGATACTACAAAAAAAAAAAAGAAGAAAATTATAGGGTCAATGTCTCTGATGAAGATACATGCAAAAATCCTCAAAAAAAATAAAATAAAATAAACCGCGGGGACTACATCAGACTAAAAGCTGTTTTACAGCAAAGGAAACCATCAACCATATGAAAAGGCAACCTAAGAGGGGGTTGATGTCCAAAGTATATAAAGAACTCATACAACTCAATAACAACAACAACAAAAACAACAACAAAACAACCTGGTTAAAAAATGGACCACGGTTCTAAATAGTCATTTTTCCAAAGTATACATGCATGTGTCCAACAGACACATGAAGAAATACTCAACACCACTAATCAGAGATATGAAAATCAAACTATAATGAGATAGCACATCATACTCGCCAGAAAGGCTGTTAAATGTTTGTTTGTTTGTTTTGTTTCTTATCAAAAAGATAAGAAATAACAAGCATTGGTGAAGATGTGGAGAAAAGGGAACCCTGTTGTTCTGTTGATGGGAATATTAAATTGTTGCAGCCACTACAAAAAACAGTATGGAAATTCCTCAAAAAATTAAAAATAGAACTACCATATAATTCAGTAATTCCACTTCTGAGTATTTATCCAAAGAAAGCAAAGACGTTAATTCAAAAGATATGTGCACCCAAATGTTCATTGCAGCATTACTTATAATAGCCAAATATGGAAGCAACCTAAGCATCTGTCAAAAGATGAGTGGATAAAGATGTGATATATGCATACACAATGGAATATTACTCAGCCATAAAAAAGAATGAAATCTTGCCATTTGCAGCAACATGGACTTAGAGGATCTTATGCTAAGTGAAATAAGTTAGACAGAGAAATAGACAAATAACATATGATTTCACATAAGTGAATCTTATGTGGAATCTAAAACAAAAAAAAATAAATTCTGCTGATCTAAAAACAAAACAACAAACAAAACAAAAAAGAAAGAGATTCATAGAGAACATACTGGTGGTTGCCAGAGGGGAGGGGGGGATGGGAAAATAGGTGAAGTGATTAAAAGGTAGACACTTCCAGTTATAAAAAAAGTAAATGTTTTGTATATCAGGAAAGTTTACAACCAAATTATAAAAGATTCACTTCTGTTGGCGTAAGACTAGAACAATCAAATAGCAATAATCCACTGCAAACCATATATTATAAAAGCATAGAAATTCTCATAAGTTCCATAAGGAGTAAGGGGGGAGGATGAACATTACAGCATTGTTTGTGGTAAAAGGTAATTGTGGCAATTGATGTGGTCATCACTAGAAAAACTGGTTTGTAAATATCAGGGACTCACCAATTAGAAGCAATAATCAAATAACAAGGAAAAATCTTAAAAACAAAATACTGAGTGAAAAATTAATGGCATGGGCATGAAAGCAATGCTATTTATGTGAATTCAAAATACAAAAGCACAAGAAAATACATTTTTATAGGAATATAGATACAAAAAAGATCAGTCATCAAACAAATAAAATGGTTGACGATAAGGGCAAGAGTTAAGTAGAGAATGAGGATGAAGAAGAATAGAGAGACAGATGGAATGTTAGATGATGATACATACATACATCTATGTGTAGTTATAAATAAAAATAAAATAGATAATTCATTTCACCAGAAGATGATATCAGGCACTTAAAGGATATGCCTTAACTATCTTGTAAGGAGTTCAAACAGGAATGTTACATACATATAAATTTTTGTTTAAATAGCTTCCTTGGCATACAAGACAAAGGGCAACTTCCAAATTCATTCTATGAGAGAAGTATCACCCTGATATCAAAACTAGATAAAACACCACCAAAAAAGAGAACTACAGTCCAATATCTCTCATGAATATAGACACAAAAATCCTCAACAAAATACTAGCAAACCAAATCCAATAATATATTTTAAAAAATCACATACCATGAACAAGTGGGATTTATTCCTGGGATGCAAGGGTGGTTCAATACTCGCAAAACAATCATTGTGATACATCACATCAGTAAGAGAAAGGATAAAAGCCGTATGATCATTTCAATAGGTGCAGAAAAAGCATTTGACAAAGTACAATGTCTATTCACGATAAAATCCCTTTGTGAAGTAAGTCTAGAGGGAATATATTTCAACATAATAAAGACCTTATATGAAAAACCCACAGCCAACATGGTACTCAATGGTGAAAAACCGAAAGTTTTTCCCCTAAGGTCAGGAACAAGACAAGGATGTCCACTCCCACCACTTTAATTCAACATAGTACTGGAGGTCCCGGCACAGCAATTAGAAAACCTAAAGAAATAAAATGCATCCAAAATGACAAGTAAGAAGTAAAGCTGTCATTTCTGGCAGATAGCATGATACTATATATAGAAACCCTAAAGATTCCACTTATAAACTACCAGAACTGAAAAATGAATTCAGTAAAGTCATAGTATACAAAATCCAAGTACAGAGATCTGTTGCATACACTAATAATGAAGCAGCAGAATGTGAAATTAAGAAAACAGTAGCATTTACAGTTGCATCAAAACAACAAAATATCTAGGAATAAATTTAATGAAAAGGTGGAAGACCCATATTCTGAAAACTATAAAATACTGGTGAAAGAAATTCAAGATGATGCAAAGAAATAGAAAGATATTCCACACTCATGAGTTGGAAGAACAAATATTCTTAAAATGTCTATACTATCCAAAGCAATATATACATTTAATGCAATCCCTATCAAAATACTAACAGCATTTTTCACAGAGTTAGAACAAACAATCCTAAAATTTATATGGCACCACAAAAGACCCCAAATAACCAAAGCAACCTTGAAAAAGCAAAACAAAACTGGATGTATCACAAATCCAGATTTCAAGTTACACTACAAAGTGGTAGTAATTAAAACAGTATGGTACTGGCATAAAAATAAACATATAGATCAATGGAATAGAATATAAAACTCAGAAATAAACCCAAAGTTATATGGTCAAATAATCTTCCACAAAGGAGGAATGAATATACAATGGGAAGAAGACAGTCTCTTTAGCAAATGGTGTTGGGAAAACTGAACAGCAACATGCAAATAAGTGAAACTGGACCACTTTCTTTACCCACACAAAAATAAACTCAAAATGGATAAAGACCTAAGTATGAGACCTGAAACCATAAAAATCCTTGAAGAGAGCACAGGCATGTGACATGGGCCATAGCAAAGTTTTTCGAGACATGTCTCCTGAGGCAAGGGAAATAAAAGCAAAAATAAACTATTGGGACTACATCAAAATAAAAAGCTTCAGCATAGCGAAGGAAACAATCAACAAAATTAAAAGGCAACCTACTGAATGGGAGAAGATATTTGCTAATGACATAACTGATAAAGGCTTAGTATCCAAAATATATAAAGAGCTGACACAACTCAATACCCAAAGAACAAATAATCCAATTAAAAAAATGAGCAGAAGACATTTCTCTAAAAAAGACATTCAGATGACCAACAGACACAGAAAAAGATGGTCAACACCACTGATCATCAGGAAAATGCAAATCAAAACTACAATGAGCTATCACCTCATACTTGTCAGAATGGCTAAAATCAAAAACAAAAGAAACAACAACTGTTGATGAGGATGTGAATAAAAGGAACCCTTATACACTGCTGGTGGAAATGCAAACTGGTGCAGCCATTGTGGAAAACAGTATGGAGTTTCCTCAAAAAGTTAAAAATAGAACTATGATCTAGTAATGGCACTACTGGGTATTTACCCTAAGAATATAAAATCAATAATTCAAAGGGTTACATGCACCCCTATGGTTTGTAATGGCATTATTTACAATAGCCAAATTATGGAAGCAGCCCAAGTGTCCATCCATAGATGAAGAGATAAAGAAGATATATACACATACACAAGAAGGAATATTATTCAGCCACAAAAAAAGAATGAAATCTTGCCATTTGTAACAACATGAATGGAACTAAAAAGTATAATGCTAATTGAAATAAGTCAGTCAGAGAAACACAAATCCCATATGTTACTTATATGTGGAATTTAATAAAACAAGCATAGGAAAAAGAAGAAAGAGACAAACCAAGAAACAGACTCTTAACTATGGAGAACAAACTAATGGTTAGCGGGGGGGGGGGTATGGGGGAAAGAGGAGATGGGAAGTACACTTACGTTGCTGAAAAAAATAAAATGATATAACCAAACATATAAATAAAATAACTTTTTGGGCAAAAGGAGGCAATACAAGAATGTTTGGTTTCTAGCCTGAACTCTAGTGGGGGAAATATATTTTCCTTAATATTTGTAACCATTGGCATGCCCTCAAAAGGATTTGGAGTGCAAGTTTATATTACTTTTATAACCAAAAAAACCCAAGAAATAAAACGTTTCTACTTTGGTAGTGCCTTAACATCCTTTACAGCAGAGAAGTTTTCATCTCTGGAAATTTGTGCCTTTGGCTGATGCTTCATGAGGTTCCTGAAGGCAGAAATAAACAAAACAAAATCACAGAATCAAAACTTATAAAATACATGTGGGGGTGCCTGGGTAGCTCAGTCAGTTGAGTATCTGACTCTTGGTTTTGGCTCAGTGGGGAGTATCCTTGAGATTCTCTCCCTCTCTCTACTCTGCTCCTCCCCCCACTCATGCACACACTCTCCCTCTCAAATAAATAAATAAATCTTTAAAAATAAATACATGTGAGCTGTGAATTGTGTAAGACTGATGAATCACAGACCTGTACCTCTGAAACAAATAATACATTATATGTTAAAAAAAGAAGAAGAAAAAGAAACATAGTGGGAAAGGAAAAATGAAGTGGGGGAATAGGAGGGGGAGACGAACCATGAGAGACGATGGACTCTGAGAAACAAACTGAGGGTTCTAGAGGGGAGGGGGTGGGGGGATGGGTTAGCCTGGTGATGGGTATTAAAGAGGGCATGTACTGCATGGAGCACTGGGTGTTATGCACAATGAATCATGGAACACTACATCAAAAACTAATGATGTAACGTATGGTGATTAACATAACATAATAAAATAAAATTTAAAAAAATAATAAGTAAGTAAATACATGTGAATGTCAGTGGAAGGAGTAATTGAATAACTATGCTGCCCCAAATTTCAAACACTGGGATTACTGGATATAGAATGCAAACTGAGGAGATTAAAAATATTTAGGGAGTTGTAGAGAATTATGAATACATAAGAAAGGCAGGGGACCCTTTTAAATACTTTTTTAAATGAGTAGGTTAGTTCAGTGTAACCTAACCAGTTAACAAGTTGAACAGCACCAAGCTGAAAAGAATCGGAGAACTGGGAGACAAATCAAAAGAGGTCCATCAAAAAAACTGGAATCAATGCAGGTGATTTCCACTAGATGATCAGAAATATTGTCATTTCAGAAAATTGGTGACACATTTCTAGAGTCATTTGTGAATATCAGCTACACTTGAATATGCAGATATCCTATGAAATAATAAACCCACTTTTGATAATGTATCCTAGAATAATTTCTGCATATTTGCACTTGTAAAAATGTCTAAAGATGCTCCTAGCAGCACTGTTTGTAATAACAAAAATGTGAAACAAACTACCCTTCATATGGTGAATGTGACATATTTATAAATGAAGCATTAATGATAGAGGAAATAAATAAATTGAAGCTATAGGAATCACTATGAATAAATAAAATGTTATAATTACATAAAGTTTTATAACATGCAAACTCACTATTATTAATTATCAAAATATCCATATATATTTAACTTATAAAGCATACTATAGGAGTGCATAACACAAAATCAAGAAAACATTTTCTTTTGAAGAGGTAGCCAGGTAAAGAATATGATTGGGGAGAGGTATGGAGGAGCTAAACGATATTTTTAGTATCTTTTTTCTTATTTTGGTGTTGGATTCATAAGGTTGTATTAAACTTTTTTATACATTATTGTACATCAGAAATATTTTCTACTAAATTAAAGGGAAAGAAAATTTGTCTAAATGACAAATTCTAATAAACTAATAAAAATATAATTTACTTAAAACATCTGTTATTAATTTCATCATCATAGAGAAAAATATATTGATACGTGCAGACACCTGATACTGTGTGACTGCACAGGCACGTGATTTAAACTGATGCTTTAAAAAGACCTGCGTATAGCAGGTTGTAAGTAGGTCCTGAGGGGACAGACCAACCCAGCTGGAATGTGTGGTCCACCTGCCTGATTAGCACTGTGGCTGAAAGGAGCTGACAAGCAGCTTCTATTTTTATCTAATCTTTAAATTCCAGGAAACTCATTTCACTAAATCACCGCTTTCGTGTAGGATTGTAGAAGCTTTTCCTCTGCTTATTCCTTTCTAATCTAGATTTCTCTCAAGAGCTTTACTCATAGATGGCTACTATCCTGATAAACACTTCATATCCTCTGCCACTAGGTCACTGGGAAAAAGAAACAAAAAACGAACAAAACAAAACAAAACAAAAACCTGAGCTAAAATTAAAGCAAAAGAGTAAGAATAATTTGACAATAAGTCATCCTGGTAAAAACTAATTTTAAGAAGATTTAAAAATTTATAAATTTCTATTATTGTTAATGTTTTTGCATTATGCATAATGTAGACCAATATGCAAAATTAAATATATTTATGATTACTTGGACTATTTTGCTTAAAGAGACAATAAAAATGCACACATGAGTTTATTAAACCATCCTATAATTGGTCTTTTAGAGTTAGCTTTAATTTCACTTTATATTTAATATTTTTTACTTAAAAGATATAATGCTGGTGTATTGGCAATAACAAGGTAGTATACCACAAACACATTCTTTTAATAAAAATAAAGATTTTATTTATTTACTTATTTATTTGACACAGAGAGAGAGGGAGAAAGCAAACACAAGCAGGGAGAGTGGCAAGTAGAGGAGAAGCAGGTTCCCCACTGAGCAAGGGGCCCTTTGTGGGACCCTATGTGGGGCTCGATGTGGGGCTCGATCCCAGAACCCTGGGATCATGACCTGAGCCAAAGCAGCCCCTTAACCGACTGAGCCACCCCACAAACACATTCTTAAATAGTATGATATGTTGTAAGAAAATTTTAGTATTTTATCAACTGCACATGTGTGTGCATTTCTAATTGATTTCATTCACGATTATAGATTAGATTAGGTGTATATATACAATGATTGTGAGTATGGGTGTACATAGTGAAATATATGACAGTGACGGTACTGATAGATGAAGAACCCATATGATTTGCTTTTTGATTTGACATCAGTGATGGGGAACCAAACTCTTTTCCAAGAGTTAGGGACAAAGCTAGATTGGGAATATGGAAATTTCATATGAATTATTTGCTTTAAAAGAAAGCAAGGATATCAAATGACAGGAAAATAAATCAGATCTTTAGTCCAGTTTTCCAAAAGTGAGAGTAAATCTGATCAACTTTATATTTTCAACTCATTATCTATTCAATCAGAATTTTTTTGTGTGTTGACATACAATTTAGAGTTGATATCCCACATTTAGAGTTAGATTTCTAAACTAATACAAGGAGGATATACTACTTGCTTTGTGTCAAAGAGTAAAGTCAAAAGAATGTGTGGAATATCCACACTATGCACTCAGTTAAGAGGAAAAAAAAAAAAACAAATCAGTGAGCCTACAGGCTTTCAATGATATAATTTATTATTATATCCAAAAGCAATGGCAATTGTATTGGAAAGCAAGTTCACTAATTATTAGTTATTTGAAAAGGTGTGATTCAAGCCGTTTTAATTTTAAGAAAATAGATAACATTTCAAAATAATTGAAATCCTTTTAAAATAACATAGAAATCTCATAACATTTAAACTTATAAAATAGAGGTTTACATGTATATCTTTTAAGTAATAGCCAAATTTTTAAAAGTCTGAGAAAGTATCAGAAGTTTGAGACAATCTAAAACTATTTGATATTTAAATCCCAACAAATTTTGAGTAGCTAATATTGTGATACAACAGGAGTGAAAGAGATAAAGGAAAAACCCAGGAGTCACAGGTTTTTTAATATTTTATACTTATTAATAGTCAAAAATTTTCTGATTGCAAAACTGAAATATTTGTTATAGAACATCATGTACAGAAGTCATACATTCCTACATGTTAGTGCTGTGGTTGTGTTAAAACATTCAAATTTTCAATTTATTAGATTTATCAATTAAGTTGCAATAAACTAAATCATATAAGGTTCAAAGCTCTAAATTATAGCCTCATATTGGAAATTGAGAAGAAAATTGAAATAAAATGATATTAATTATTATTTATCAGGTCTATTAAGTATCAGCATTTTCTATTTTTTAAGATTTTATTTATTTATTTGAGAGAAAGAATGAGATAGAGAGAGCATGAGGGGGGGAAGTTCAGAGGGAGAAGCAAACTCCCTGCTGAGCAGGGAGCCTGATGTGGGACTCGATTCCGGGACTCCAGGAACATGAACTGAGCCGAAGGCAGTCGCTTAACCAGCTGAGCCACCCAGGCACCCCTCAACAGCATTTTCATGTACAATGTGAAAACCACATTCTGTTTCAAATCACTGTATATCATATTAATCTGCCATGTCAGACAATCACAAAGCTCAAGAAAAGTCAAGAGTCAGAGTGGAATGAGAATGCTAATAATAGTCTATAAATAGCATAATCTGTAACTTAGACAAATAAACAATTATGTCTATGAACATGAGGAAGACAAAGCAGGATCATATTCAAAATTTAAGTGGACTGTGGGAAAGGATGGCTGCAAAAAAGAACAAGTTTAGAGATCAGAAACACACACAGATGCCTGACACCTGGGTAAAGGTCACAGTTCTAGAAAAAGTTTCAAATTTCTCAAATTTTAGTGTGCGTAAAAATCACTCAGATCTTGTTAAACCACAGACTTCCTTGGATTCCACTTTAAGAGAAATAAATTGATTCAGTATACTTTGTCTAAAATATCTTTAAAATAAATCCCTCATAGGAGCCATTTTTTAAGTTTCTTTCAAAATTATATTGGAAATATAGAGTAAAAACATACCATAGTTGAAGGTTGCAATCAGTTGGCTTGTTTATTTGGGATTAAATTAATTCCTTATTTACAGTTCTGCTACTTTTTCTTGTCCCGTAACATCTTTCATCCCATGACTTTCTTAAAAATTTAGCTAAAATTTTTGGTTATAAAATTTTAGAAATAATAGTGGACTCATGTTAGATTTATACTCAAATCTGTGGATAAATTGGTAAAACTATATGTGTCACAGTATAGGAGAGGCTCTATAATTTCACAGTATTGTCTTTGAGTTTTGGAAGAGTGATTGGATTTCAAAAATATAATTAAGGAGTATTCTGATTAGTTTCTGATAAGATTAAAGCAAACTTTGACAGCAGTCAACAAAACCAAAAGACAAACGACAGAATGGGAGAAGGTATTTGCAAATGATATATCAGCTAAAGGGCTAGTATCCAAAATCTATAAAGAACTTATCAAACTCACCACCCAAAGAACTCACCACCCAAAGAACAAATAATCCAATCAAGAAATGGGCAGAAGATGTGAACAGACATTTTTCCAAAGAAGACATCCAAATGGCCAACAGACACATGAAAAAGTGCTCAACATCACTTGGCATCAGGGAAATCCAAATCAAAACCTCAATGAGATACCATCTCACAGCAGTCAGAATGGCTAAAATTAACAAGTCAGGGAACGACAGATGTTGGCGGGGATGTGGAGAAAGGGGAACCCTCCTACACTGTTGGTGGGAATGCAAGCTGGTGCAGCCACTCTGGAGAACAGTATGGAGGTTCCTCAAAAAGTTGAAAATAAAGCTGCCCTATAACCCAGCAATTGCACTACTGGTTATTTACCCAAAGATACACATGTAGTGATCCGAAGGGGTACATGCACCCCAATGTTTATAGCAGCAATGTCCACAATAGACAAACTATGGAAAGAGCCAAGATGTCCATCAACAGATGAATGGATAAAGAAGATGTAGTACACACACACACACACACACACACACACACACACACACACACACACACAATGGAATATTATGCAGCCATCAAAAGGAATGAAATCTCGCCATTTGCAATGACATGGATGGAACTAGAGGGTATTATGCTAAGCGAAATAAGTCAATCAGAGAAAGACATGTATCATATGATCTCACTGATAGGAATTAGTAATCTCAGGAAACAAACTAAGGGTTTCTGGAGTGGTGGGGGGGTGGGAGGGATGGGTGGCTGGGTGATAGGCATTGGGGAGGGTATGTGCTATGGTGAGTGCTGTGAATTGTGTAAGACTGATGAATCACAGACCTGTACCTCTGAAACAAATAATACATTATATGTTAAAAAAATAAAAAGAAGAAGAAGATAGTAGGAAGGAAAAAATGAAGTGGGAGAATCAGAGGGAGAGATGAACCATGAAAGATGATGGACTCTGAGAAACAAACTGAGGGCTCTAGAGGGGAGGGGGGTGGGGGGATGGGTTAGCCTGATGATGGAGCACTGGGTGTTACATGCAAACAATGAGTCATGGAACACTACGTCAAAAAAAAAAAATAGAAGAAAAAAGAATAAAGCTAACTTTGTTATGTACAAATCTATACAAACTTCTAAATACATTTTTAAAATTTTACTTATGCAATTATTTATTTATCAGATAACACCCATTTACTTCTGTTTTCTGATATTGGTCAATTTTAGATCTTAGTTATATCTGAAATTATGTCATGTTTCAATAAGCATTCTTCTTATCAGCTATCCTCCCATCTATAAAGACAGAATAGTACAGGCCATTTAGACTACTATGGCATCCTAAGTCAGCAAATGACCATAAAGCAAAAAATTCCATGGCTATAATGTGAAGTCTTCAACCATAAAACAGTTTCCGAGTGTCTGAGATCGCATGTTTAGCCACATCAAAACACTCTAAAAATCCCCACAGTGCAATGAAAATATCCCCTCTGGCCACTTTTTCTAAAATATGTAGGATTGAAATTCTCCATTTACAGTATTAATCTTGAAAAATGTGATAGTTACCATTTTTCTTCCTGTTTGATGTGAAATTACTTCATTTTTAACTCATAGCTACAAAGGAATTGTTTTAAGCCATTGACTTTCAATGTGCCTAAAATAAAATAAAATTTGTGGCCATAGGCCATATAAATTTGCAACTCTACACTATTCCATCTTGACTGATTTTGCTTTTGAAAAGAATTTCTCCTTAATCTTGGGCGTTTCTCAGTTGGCTCTGATGGCAATAGCCTTGTTTTATTTTTTTTAAAGATTTTATTTATTTATTTGAGAGAGAGAGAATGAGAGATAGAAAGCACGAGAGGGAAGAGGGTCAGAGGGAGAAGCAGACTCCCTGCTGACTCGATCCCGGGACTCCAGGATCATGACCTGAGCTGAAAGCAGTCGCTTAACCAAATGAGCCACCCAGGCGCCTGCCTTGTTTTATTTCTTAAATCAGTTTCTGCCCTAGACTCTCTTCTCAGAATATAAGAATTCTAGGTACTACTTTTGTTCTTGTTTGGTTTATAAGCCTTCTCCATATTACATTTTTTAATTTCTCTGGATTGATATTTGATTTGTATTAATTTTGGTTTTTTGCCTATTTGTTTTGCCATATTTCTTGGGGTGCCTGGGTGGCTGTCAGTTAAGCATCTGACTCTGGGTTTCAGCTTAGGTCATGATCTCATGGGTCGTGGGATCAAGCCCCCGTGTCAGGCTCTGTGTTCGGCAGGTCTGCTTGAATATTCTCTCCTTCTGCCCCTTCTGCCCACTCGCATGCTCACACTCTCTTTCTTTAAAAAAAATAAATAAATAAATCTTTTTTAAAAAAAGATATTTCTTCAAGAGATATATTATGTATCTTATTTAAAATCTTTACATATTTTTGAAAAAAAAATTAAGGACATTTTCCAACATATCTGACCACACTTTAACATCATAAAAGTGTTCTTTTATTGATAAGATTATCTAAATGTAGTAAAATTTCTGAAAGAGATATTTTTGCCTCAATATAGTCATATCCAATTTCTCAGAATCCAAATTATGAATTGGATGCTAGAAATGATAAAATATTTCACTTCATACTTATGAAACTATGTTTTTTCTATTAGTGATTTCTTTTAAAATAAGAGCAGTCCACATCATAATAAGGTATTAAAGTCTTTTCCATTATATTCTTTGTGTTCCTTTCCCTTTTTCTATTTATGTTGACATGTATTATAGATTGAATTGTATCCCTCAAAAAGGGAGATGTTGAAGTTCTAAACCCTAGTACCTCACAATGTGACCTTAATTGGAGATAGAGTCTTTACAGAGATAATTAAGTTAAAATGGAGTCATTGGGGTAGGCCTAAATCCAATATTACCGGTGTCCTGGAAAATTTGGAAAGGGAGAGACATGTACAGAAGGAATATGATTTGAAGATACAGAAAGAAGACCATTTACAAGGAATGCCTAAGATTGCCAGCAAACCTCCAAAGAAAGGACTGAACAGATTTGCCTTCAAGGTCTCAGACCCTTAGCCTCTAGAATGGTTGGACAACACACCTCTGTTGTTCTCAGCCACCCAGTTTGTGATATTTTGTTAGAGCAGTCCTAGCAAATGAATACAGCATATGATCCTTTTTATTAAGTGGAACATGGGTTTACTTGATGACCTCTGGTGCTTGGTACCAATAAATTGTCATATAAAAAACTAACACTGTTTCTGAAATATTATGGAGAATTAACATATTCCCCTTTTAAGTACTCTTTAACTATTGGTTTATGTTTATCCAGGAAACACTTAAAATTCCATGTATGCTTCTGTAACAAAGTTAACTTTTCTGTGACTACATTGAGTCTTGAGTATTTTTGAAGATTGGAGCAACGTCCTTCCACTTCTAAGCCTCTATTACACATGAGTTTAGATGCCCTGATGGTTCTGAGTTGTTATTTTTCTCCCTTGTTTTTGTTTTGCTTTGTTTTGTTTTGTTTTGTTTTTTTGCTGGAAGTAAAATGAAGGGTTCTTCTTCAAGATAAAAGGCAAGATGATGCCACGATAAAAAAGGAGGAAATAAAAAATAAAAGTAACACACAAAAGAGACAAAGAAAAGATAAGGAAGAGGAGTATGAGAACTAATGAAAGGCAGACGAGCAGCCACCAAGGTAACGAGGAATTAGGACCAAGGTCACATCACTGCCCAGCCTCCCCGAGAGCAGCAGAGGGTATGATAAATCTAAGGGGACTGCTTTGATGAGCGATTTTCTAATACTCTGCTTTGGCTTACAGGTGGCCATTCCAGGTCAACAGACAATTAGCCTCAGGCACCCCAGAGGGTGGAAAACTGATGTTGGGAGTAGCAAGCAAAAACATCCTTCCTACCACCATTTGTTCTGTCATGGAAAAGCAAAAACCACAGAAACAGCACCCAGGAGGCACTGTCTCCCTAGGCCTCCCTAAAATAAAGGAAGGAAGTATCTGTAGCCTGGAGACAGGATCAGCTGTGTAATTTGCAGGGCTCAGTGTAACATGAAAACGCAAGGCCCCTTGCTCAGAAATTATTAAGAATTTCAAAATAGCAACAGCACAGTATAAACCCAAACATGTGGCCCAGTCTAGCATGGGGTTTCAAGCAATTGTATCGGTCACATGCCTGTAAAGCTGGCCCTACCTGGACACAATTTATACACAAGGAGATAAGGGCTAGGCACTGATGTGATGTAGTATTATAACAAAATAAAATTATCGTTAAATATGCAGTTAATTCCCTATAATTCCTCTACTTAGTAAGTATGAGAGCTATTTGAAAGCACAACATTTTAATTTTGTTTTTTAACTGCCTTAAAAAATTAAAATGGTGAATCTATTTAGACTATCCCTCTCAATAATATGTTATAAAGCATTAAGGAAATGACTCACTATTTTGAGGTTTTATTTTCTAGTTTTTTATTAAAATGACTACTTAATCAAGAAGTGCTTTCTAAACTCTACCTGAATTATATGCACGAAGTCAAAATATCTTCTTAATTGATATATAGCACATATTATTTCCAATTAGCAGCATTTATACAAAGTTGGCGTTTTCATAATAGATGAAGCAAACAGAAACCAATTGTTATCTTATCATGAATTTACTGCTGCCTCTGATACGAATTCTAAGTAGTGGTTGAGTCATCTTAGTTCAAGTGTGGAGATACAGTAGGCAGACAAGCCGTATAGACAGAAATAGGAATTTTTAACACTTCCTTGAGATCCAGGATACTTATGTTGTTTTTTGCTTAGTTCAATTTCTATTAGAATTTCCCAAAAGAAACAAAATCTTCTTTCCTATCCAACACGGCGCCTGCTTTATCTGCCTTAGTAATTGCCTGCAATAAAAACTTTATATTTTTTCCTCTTTTACGTTTCTTCTAACAATTTACATTCACACAACCTGACATTTCCATCCTTGTTTCATAGCCATTGTCATATATCTTCTAAATAAGAGATCAACTTAGAATTATTATTATAATTAAATATTAAATAATATTTTTGTTGTCTTCCTCATAACCCCCTTTGTAATTAAAGGGTAGGATAAAATAAAGCTTACTTGAAGAAGGTTTACAAGACGTATTTTCATTCATACAATTTAGTTGGATGACTGAGGTTTTTTGCCCATACTAAGCAATGTTTTCAAATTCCATCATGTTTTCTAATAAAAGTAATGACAACTCATGTGATTCTCTTTTCATAAGTGTTGCAAATGGTCCTTGAATCAAGTTTCTCTATAAAACAAAATGTTGTCATATCTGAATTCTATCCAGTTTCTTATTAATGATACTGATATGATAGTGTCTTGACTTAACTTCATAAAATTCACCTCTTTATTACTTGTATTATATGTTACTATTGTGTGTGTGTGTGAGAGAGAGAAAGAGAGCGGGAGTGGTTGGGGTGGGGGTGGGTAGGAGCAGCGGGGGAGAGAGAGAAAGAATCTTAAGCAGTTTCTATGTCCAGTGTAGGGTCCAACTCAGGGCTCTATCTCACAATCCTGAGATCATGACCTGAGCCAAAATCAAGAGTCCGACACTTAACCGACTGAAGCCACCCAGGTGCCCCTATTTGCTATTATTTTAAATTGGGCCTTTTCCCTTTGCTCATCGAGATATATTCTGAATGCCCTCTTATTATCCTACTGGTTTCTCCAATTCCATTGTTACATCTTAACAACATTTAATCACCTGTGTCCTTAACTTTTCTGGGATTAGTCTTTTAACTACTGCATGGTTATTACTGTTTGTGTTTATTGTCTTGTTCCATTATTTTCTCTCTGTTCTCTCATTTATCTCATCTGTAAAATTATGAACAAGTTTTGGAAATACTTGTTTTCCATCTATTTTCAAACTTAAAAGCACATAGTTTTGAATAGCAAAACCTCTTTCAATGAAGTTTTTATAAGCTTCTTTTATATAAGAGAATTTTCTCATTCTTGTTTTCCACATATAAAACAATGATTGCATTTTAATTTCCAAAGGCCTACTTTAATGGCATTCTGAGTTTTACTGATAGCCTGTATTGATCAATGTGTCGTATCATCTAAAATTCTTTGTACTGAAATGAAAAAACACAGTAAAACTCTCCTTTCAAATCTTATGACGCATAGTAAAAGTTCTAAATTTAGGTGCTAATTTCTAAGATAAACAACTTATATCATCATAATAGGATACTTAGTTATCTTAAATTTGGCATAGACAGTTAAATCATTGAATTTCTTTTTTTTTCTAAAATCTTGCTGATTTGTTATTTGATCAAAACTAATTGTGGTCTCTTTAAAAAATGAATTTTTCTACTCCTCTAAAACAGTGAATGTTTTACTTTGAAGATTTATATTTGGACAGATATATTCCTTTATCTCTTGGAATTAAACAAGGTTCCTATTTCATAAGAGTTTTCTAGGAAGTTATTCTCATTACTTATGAAGTGAATTCTTGAAATTGAACTCTCCTTGGAGGTTTTTTTTTTTTTTCTATCCTGTGTTCTTCCTCTCAGAGACTTGTGTAAGCTTTCCAAATCTATGTCTCATCATGCAGATTAATAAAAAAGAAAGAGACCAGGAAATTGAAAAAATACACATTCTTTCCTTTCCCCTGCCCAATATTTACCTTAATTACATTTTTCTATCTTTTCTTTCTTTCTTCATTATTCAGCTATTTTTCCATTGGTATTTTCATTCTCCTTCTCTTGGCCACCCTGTCTAAATTTCTTTAACAGCTTTTACTATGCTCATATGCCTTTCTGATCATCCTCAGGCCAGTTGTTCTTAAAATAGGAATGTTATTTACTGATGAAAAATTCTTGATCAAAAAGTAAGCTTTGTGGGGGGCCTGGGTGGTTCAGTCAGTTAAGCACCAAACTCTTGATTTCAGCTCAGGTCATGATCTCAGGGTTGTGAGATAGTGGTCAGGTTCCATGCTGGGCATGGAGCCTGCTTAGGATTCTCTCTCTTTCCCTCTTGTTCTGCCCCTCCCCCCCTAAATAAAGTAAACTTTGAGTACCTGTATGGTATTTTGCTGACTGCATCTGGGGCTTGTTAGTAGAAGGAGTGAACATTTATCGGCCAATGACACATGTGATGGTTAATGTTATGTGTTAACTTGACTGGGCCACAGGGTGCCCAGACATTTGTTCAAACATTATTCCGGGTGAAGGTGTTTCTAGATGAGATTAACATTTGAATCAGTAAACAGAATAAAGCAGACTGTTCTCCCTAATATGGCTGACCTCGTGCAATCAGTTGAAGAACAAAATAGAACAAAAAGGCTGGAGTAAGAGGGAAATCCTCCTGTCTGACCACTTCACCCGGGATGGGTCTTTACCAGCCTTTAGACTGGAACTGAAACACTGGCTCTTCTTGAGTCTCAAGTGTCTCCTGGTTCTCCAGCTTACCAACTGCAGATCTTAGGACTTAGCTTCCATAATGTTGTGAGCCAATTCCTAAAAATAAGTATCTTCCTTTCTCTCCTCCTCTGTTTTTGCTTTATATATTTGGAAGCTTCATTTGTAGACACTTGAATGTTTAGGATCGTTCTTACTTCTTGATGAATTGACCCCTTTATCATTATGAAATGAAGTTCTCTATCCACAGTCATATGCTTCACCCTGAAATCAGCTTTGTCTCATAGTGATATTGTAACTGAGCTAACATGAATTTGTTCCTTGGTGAGTTACAGGTAGACAGACAACACCAGGTAGAGTAGTCACACAAAGGAAACTATTTGCAGCAAATGAGGAGCTCATGGGAACCAACTACCAAAGCCAACCTGTGACTCCCTGAGGGATGAGTGGGTTCCTTTTATTTAGGGTTAGAATGAATATTCAGAAAGGAAGTTTTGTCATTGCACGTAAAGGCAGACATAAAGTTGCTCAGCCATACTTAGAAAACATGCTTATTCAGGTTTCCTGTTATATTAATGAAGCTTGTGCTCCTTCTTGAGCAGAGATTTTAACATTATCATAAAGCAGAGGTAACTGTGAGACGAGGGGAAGGGGCTATGGGCACATTCTGAGAGCTGGTATAAATTGGATGGGGTCTTGGGTTCACTATTGTCTTGCTTAGCTTTGAAACAGCACTAGGTGTTTCACCACTGATTTACTGTCTCTGATATAGTTAGGCTATTTCTTGGCCTGGTAGAGACTGTTAGCTTTTGCATTCCCTCTGTCCCTTTCAAATCCTTAACAACTGGGGTTTTGCATTTCTTTGTAATTCTGACACCTTCTCGGAAGTTCTGCCAGGAGTGTACTTGGGCAAATAGAACCTGTAGGGCATAGAAGGGTGGAGTTGGGAAATAGCTGGGGGCCTAAAGTGACTTTTCATCTGTCAAAGTTTTATCTCTCTTTGTCCGGAGACCTCTCTTTCTGCTTACAATATTGTTTAGTCTAGCTTTTTTCTTTAATTAATGTTACCATGGGATACATTTTTCTATCATTTAACTTTTAATCTATTTGGATATTTATATTTAAATTGCATTTTATAGGCAGCATATAATAATTCCTTACTTTTTAATCCAATGATGACAATGTCTACCTTGAACTGTAATATTTTGACAATTTATATTTAATGTGATCACCAATGTATTTAGATATCTCACTATTTTTTTGCATTTATCCTTTCTGTTGTTTGATTACTTTTTTATCTTTGTTTCCTCCTTTTAGATTAATTGAACATCTTTTCATATGCTGATTGGTTATCTGTTTATCCTCTTTGGTGTGGTGTCTTTTCAGATATTGTATCCATTTTTAATTGGGTTGTTTGTTTTCTAATTGTTGACTTTCAAGAGTTCTTTGAATATTTGGATATAAGTCCTTTATCAGATATGTCTTTTGCAAATATCTCTCCCAGTCTGTGGCTTGTTTTCTCATTCTCTTGACAGAGTCTTTTGAAGAGCACAGATTTTAATTTTAATGAAGTCCAGTTTATCAATTATTTATTTCATGAATTGAGCCTTTGGTGTTGTAACTAAAAAGTCATCACCATATCCAAGGTCTTCTAGGTGTTCTTCTATGTTTTCTCCTATGAGTTTTATAGTTTTATGTTTCTCATTTAGGTCTCTATTCCATTTCGAGTTAAATCCATTCTTAGCTTATTAGCTACAACTCTTTCGCCTTTTAAAATTTTTATTGGTTATTTAGGGTGTTATGCACAGCTTGAACATATCCACCATCAAATCATATTACCTATGTCTTCTATAATAAGAGAACCTTACAATAATATACACGTATTTTCCCCATTTTAGCCTTTATGCTGAAATGACTCATTCACTATAAGAAATGTTAAGTCTTCTAAGCAGAAGGAAAACAATATCAGTTGGAAATATAGATCTACATAAAAGAACAAAAAGCAATGGGAATGATATGCACATTGGTACATATATATCCATTTTAAATATAGTGTTTTCATTTCTTAAAATGAAACTTCTTTTTTCCCCCAGAGTTGCACTGTATAATGGGAATGCAAGGGAAATAGAGGGGTAGAATGTAGGGAAGTCTCACTCTTTCTCTATCCTCCCCCATAACTATATCTGCCCCTATATTTATCCCATAAGAGTCCTCTTGGTCTCATTCTTTCTGAGACTGGCTTATTAAAGATTTCCTTGACATACTTAAGAAACACATGTTTGAGAGTTCTCAACACAATCATAATTCATCCCAAGTAAGTGTACACTTAATTTATTAAAATGATTTATTTCCTGTGACCTCTCACTTTTTGGTTTCTAAAATCTATGATTTGTAAGTATACCAGCTATTTGGTTTGGTGTAACCCTGGGAACAGGAAGTACCAGTAAATAAAAGATTAGACACCGAGAGGAAGCACAATTTTCTCAGTTCGAACTTGGTTAAATGCAAAGTGAAACTGGAAATGCATATTCCACATATGAAAATAAGGTTGAATGATACATGACTTGGTACATATGACATTGGTTTATAAGAAACCAGCAGCTTAGAAGGACATAGGGCTCATATGTGACTTCTCTGCTCCTGGTTTCACTTTTCTTTTTATTTAATATGCACATAGCATACCTAAACTGAACCAGAACAATGAAATAATCATCTTTTGATATTATATTTTAAGAGAAAAATTAGGTGAGGATTGGCATCAGTTATGATGAAATGGATGGTTGCTTAGATACTATATATGCCACTGGGATATCATAACATAAATATTTACAGCAAGTGACCATGGAGAGATACCAAGGAGTCTTTTTTTTTTTTAATTTTTTTTTTATTTATTTGAGACAGAGAGAATGAGAGAGAGAGAGAGAGCACATGAGAGGGGGGAGGGTCAGAGGGAGAAGCAGACTCTCTGCCGAGCAGGGAGCCCGATGTGGGACTCGATCCAGGGACTCCTGGATCATGACCTGAGCCGAAGGCAGTCGCTTAACCAACTGAGCCACCCAGGCGCCCACCAAGGAGTCTTACTAGATTGAAGTTATATTCAGGAGTCTTAAGTCAAATAGCCTGTCTTTGTAATTATTTTTTTTTCAGTAATGAATGTCAGTTTAATTGACATTGGTTCAACAGACTAAATAATGCATAGTTAATACAGGACATCTAATCAAAACTCACAATATTACTTCACATCTAAGCAGCCACAGTATAAGTGCTTATTTATTAAAGTATATCTTTCTTTTTTCACCACTAACACACATAGGACAAAATCAAGTTGAAGCCTTACGACGGGAATTTCAGCTACGGTTATTCTTCTAAAACGAAGAGATAAAATTTTAAAATCAGATTTTCCTGTGTAATTTTTCTGTGTAATTTCTGAAACTGAATCCAGCATTTGCATAGATGTGATTAAGTTTCTAAGGTAGTATAGGTAAATACTTTGGCCCTTTACTGCTGAAATACTTAAAAACTTGGCTTAATATTAAATTAATGAAATAAATGAATTACTCTTTTTTTTAAATTTTATTTTTATTTATTTGAGAGAGAGAGACACAGCGAGAGAGGGAATGTGAACACAAGCCGGGGGAGTAGGAGAGGGAGAAGCAGGCTCCCCGCCGAGCAGGGAGCCCAATGCAAGGCTAGATCCCAGGACCCTGGGATCATGACCTGAGCCGAAGGCAGACGCTTAATGACTGAGCCACCCAGGCACCACTGAATTACTCTTTAAACATAAAAAGGTAATATATAATAAATTATAGACAAATAAAAATAATGTTGCTCTGAAATCTATTAGGAATACTATAAGGGAAAAACTCGTAAGTTAACAAATGATTCGTTTATTCACTACTAATTATTTATTTACTACTAATTTAAGGAATAAATATGCAACAAGATTTGGCTCTAAGTATGGAATCAGTTCTTTGAACACAGACAAGTTTTATAGTTATATGACAAATACAGACACCCTTCAATGAAGACAATTTTAACAATATAATTTCATTCTGCTACAACAGCAAATACTTGCTGTGTATAATATAATAGTGCTGAAACCTAAGATATATTCAATTAAAACCTAGTTGACATTCTTGGTCAAACATTATCCTGGGGTGTTTCTGTAAAATTGTTTTGGATTGGATAAACATTTAGATAGGTGGAATGAATAAACAGACTGCCCTCTTTAAGGTGGGTGGGCTTTATACAATCAGTTGAAGGCCTACATAGAACAAAAGGGCCCACCCTCCCCAAAGAAAAGAGAATTTCTCCTGCATGATCCCCTTACATCTGGGACATTGGCTTTCTTGCCTTCAGACTGGAACTGAAACATTGATTCTCCCTGGTTCTCGAGGCTGCTAACTAACATCTGCACTGGAACTATACCCTCAGTTCTTTGGGTTCTTGAGCCTTCAGACTCTAAACTATACCACCAGCTCTGCTAAGTCTTTAACTCACTGACTCATCCTGCAGACTTAGGACTTAGCAGCCTCCAAATCATGTGAGCCAATCCCTTGTAATAAATCTCTTTCAAAATATACAGCCTAGTGATTCTATTTCCCTAGAGAACCCTCATACTGAATGTAAAAATGCATGTTATTAATAAATTATTGTTCATTATTATACTATCGTGTGTGCGTGTGTTTTATGGGTATAAATTAAATATAATAATGTTACATTGATTTAAAAAAGAATAACTTCTTTAACACTGACCAGTTTAGGAAACTCATTTTTCTTGTTTCTTTGCTTCTTTTCAGAAACTGTCTGATTGATTAAGTTGCAAACATCGCAGTGAAGCTACATATATAAAGGCAAACTGTGATATATTTGTGATATATCTTTATTCTTTGCAAAAATAGAAAAATTTTACATCAAGAAATATCCCAAGAAGCAGCAAAGCATAGGACCTAAGTGGCTGTATTTCGAAAATATGTTTCTGATTAAAAAGTATATGGAAAATATTTGACATAATAGCAAGTATAAAAAATAAATATTTGTTGTATTATGGTTTAGTTTGGTGAATTAATTTTTGTCATGGTAATATGCAAGGGGGCAAATTTGTAGGGAAATTAATGGTTTTAAATAAAATACTCTACTTATTCCGCTATCCCTTATGTAAAATTGAATATTCTTGCTGTACTCCTCCCCTTCAGAAATAAGATAGGATAGATCAGGCAATGTTTGTAGTGTTTTCTAGTTTTGGCAAAGCAATACAGCTATCTCTAGGGAATTCTGAGATTCTTGAGCCAATACATTTAAAAAATAAACATGATGCATTTTATAAATTTCAGCTTGTCAGTGAGAAGTCTTATCTGCTGAAATCTACCTTTTTTACTTGCATTTCTAAGTCTTTCAGTTGTCCCTTGCTTCTGAAAACTCTTATCCTATTATAAAAGGAAATTAAATTAGTTCGGTACAATTAGCCCTTCACAAAGTCAGCTGGGTTACACACAGCTATTTTCCAATTTTAGGTGATTCTAAGTTATGCCTTTAGTGACTTCAAGTAATTCCCCAAACACAAGTATTTTGCTCACCATTTAGTAATTTATAGATTTATCATTCTTCCTTTCCTAAGGAGATTTTAAAATCACTTTTCTGTCAGTTATATTTATTATTTTTCATAATCATGGTTGTGCAGTTTCCTTTGAGTATTTATCATTTAAATGATGGCATTCTTAGCAAAGCTTACTATGTTTTATTTTTAATTTGAATTTTTTATTCCTTTCTAATTTTATCCATATGGACTTTATAACTATAACCAAAGGATTTTGTCAGTAAAGAGTATAAATTTCATATGAAATACCAGTAGTACCATGTACCAAGGGTTAATGGATATCTTTTGAATTAACATTAATATATAGATATTACCTTAATTATTAATATATTAAATTCCATAAAATATGACTGAATTGTTCCTCCTACTGTGCACCAACTATATAATTATTGGAATCAGAATCTTACCATTATATAAACTTTCTATAAGCAAATCCCCTATATTTTCTTCCTTCATCTTTTTAATTATGGCAAAATAACCAGCATCAGAGATCAACAAAATCTATTAATAATAAAAGGAAGCCATTATTTTCACCTTTAGGTAGATGGGAAATTATTTCAGCAGAACATTTCCAAGGAATTCATGTTCCAAGTAAGATGTTTTAGAGCTTGCATCACTGCCTTCCCTAGATTTGCCCCATATGTATGAGAAAAATGGTCCAAAGCTGATCAAGAAAGTTGTTTGTTACTGGAAATTGACATCAAGTAATCTAGTAATAAAATTAAGAAAACATTTTTAGGAGCGATCTACAGAGAAAACTACCAATTTCCCGTCAGACAAAAATGGAATCTCTCTCTCTCTCTCTCTCTCTCTCTATATATATATATATATATATATATATACACACACACACATATATAATGAAAGAAATTTACCAGGCAATGCTAAGTGGGATAAAATGATTACAATAAAGGTAATTTGGCTCCTAGCTTCAGTAATCTGTTACAAACACACACACACATGCATAGTCCTTCCAAGAACACCTAGACATTCTGGAAAAAAAAAAAAAAACACAACAAATCTTATTTAAATGCCTATCTGAGCTTTCAAGAAAGAAGAAGAGAAACAAAATGTACTAGAAACAAATAGGAAATGAAAATCAATTTGCAAGAGTCAAGATGAATACTGCACATTCCATAAACTGCTGGTACAGCAATTCTGGGGCCTGAAATATATTGCCCATATGAAGCAGGAGATAAAGCTTTGGGCTTCCAAATACTGGTTCATATTTGTGATGATTGCAAAAAATCTACACCTTCAGTGGGCTGTATCATTAATGAAAGTCTGAACTAGGAAAAAAATATATATATATGTACATCTCCATTGGAGCATGAAGAAACCAAGGCAACTGTCTCTGATTTCTAGGGGATTGAGGAAATCTCTGAAAACACATAATAACAACTATAAACCCACCAGGGTAGGTTTTAAATATGCACTATCTGTGCCAGAGAAACACCCAGAGTAAGATATTAACATAAAATTTGGCCCTGGCTGGATATTGCTAAGGTGCCAAGTAGAATAAAAAGCAAAAGATTTCCAGAGGGATGTTTCCCATAGGTTGTATCACAGCCTCTTGATCTTTCAACCTCCTATCCATACTGTTGGTTAGATAGATGGGAAATGTTATATTTATAGTTCCCAAACTTGCTTTCCCATGAAGGTTCGAATGTGAATTGGGTTCTTCCAATCAGATGCACTTGCATGAGGTCTGGAACACAACCGCTGTGGCAGAAGCCACCTTCCTGATGCTGCGGCTGCCAGAAAGCAATGGGGTGACACTGAGTGATAAATACAGTTGAGGTGACCAGAATTAGCATTTCACCATCCAGCTGTCATTCCCATGAGGATCTCAGGCATGCCTCTTATACAAGAGTTCAATGTGACAATTGGGTGGAAGTAGGTCTCTGAAATTTAGAACGGACCCAAATGGATAGTTCCAGAAATACACTATAGTACGTCCATTGCCAGCAAAATCAACTCTAGCCATAAGTCGAATCAAACTACTCCAGAGACATTTAAAGACATTATAGTAACCTCACTTGTAATAGTTATCCTACAATGACAAACCAAAACTTTCCTACCCCCTTCCTCTCTCTGAGGGTCAGATCCATATGCCCCGGAGGGAAAAATAACAAAATCTGACTAAGGAGGAAGTAACTAACACATAAAAATAATTGTAAGGTGTTGATAACTTATACCAGCAAAAACCTGGATGGCACATGTGGAGATGAATTCTAAGAACGATGGCCTACATAGGAAAGAAAATAACTAGATTAGGCCACATTTATCAATGTGGGTATAATTATGAAAGTTTCGGATTTATTAGACTAGTTTCAGACTATGACAGTTGATTCTCTTGCTTGATTTATTGACCAAACTAAATACTCATCAGTGCCCTATATTAAATAATGTCAAAAGTCCTAAGTTTTTTTGATATAGTCCAAAACACTAAAAAAACACTCAAAGTGTAGTAAAGTTAGAATAGACTTATCTTAAAGTACATAATCAGGCTCTGTAATGATGTCCCCTTAAGACCAGAGCGTGAAATCTTTATAAAGGCACTGAACTGATCACCAGCACCCTTGAAAAGTACTGTGGTTATGCCAAAGCAGAAATTGACTTTTAAGTCTCTAATATGTCATCTGTATCTAGATGAACCAGCTAATTACTTGGGGTAGGTTGATTACATTGGTCAGATTTCATCATGAAGTTTGTAGATATTTTCCAGTGTCTACTGGAATAGACAGTAATCTGGCTATAGATTTAACTTTCCTGTCAGCAATAGTTCTGAAGTTGTCACCTTCTTTAGATTCACCAAATGCCTTATTTACTGCTATATATCCTACATAATATTACTTTTGGACCAAATAACTAATTTTCGTGTAAGAGAAGTGATAACCGTAACTATTAAATTCACTGACCTTACCATGAATCCTAATATGCAGAAGCACCTAGTTTTACAGATTAGTTCAATGGTTTATTTTATTCAGTACCTAGTTATGTTACCAGCCAGGAGGAAACAATTGATTGTGAATTAATAGTTCAAGATGAAATGGATATTATCAACTGATAACCAATATATGATGCTGTTCTCTCATGTATCAGAATACCAGGGAACAAAGGAATAAAAGTGGGAGAAGCATTTCTTACTATTATACTTAATAATGTATTCTCAAATTTTAGTCCACTCCTTTTCTAACTTTGAGTTGTGTTATTTTAGTATTCAAGGGAGAAATGCTCTCACTAAGGCATAAAAAATTCTTCCATTGAATTGGATGTTTAAATTGCTACCTGACAACTGTATATCTTCATGCAATTGAAACAAGAAGAAAATAGGGAGATTGATTATGATTATCAAGGGAACAGGGTTGCAGGCACAAAACACGTGTCTGAAACTCAGAAGGTCCTTTGGACTAACTCATAATATTTTCACATGCATTGCCAAATATTGAACGAAGGCTATAGCAACCTAATATAGAAAAAAAAAAAATCACTTAAGACTTGGGACCTTCAGAAAAGAAGTTAGAGCCCAGATTACTGGAGAAAACAATAACAACAGGACTCTAATGGCTGAAGTATCATCGAGGGATCCAGAAAACATGAAATAGTTAACAAAGGAAGGTTGTTATAAACACCAACCATGATTGTGATCGGCTGAAAATTATAGACTGTAGAAACTACCTGTATTTTCTGCCTTATTCTATTCTGTGCCTCCTATAAATATCAACCAATGTTTTTTCATATTAATCTACCTTTCTTCTATGATTTTACATAAGGTGGTTAACTTTCTAATTCAGCTTTAAGGCAAGAGCATATACTAAGTTGAGAGTATGACTGAATTAGTGCAATGAATATCATCTCAAGATGCCTTCCATGACTAAAATACTCCTCACTGTGTCTCCTGCGTATATGGATTTGTGTTGTAAGATAATTAGTTACATTACACTATAGGGAAAAGAACTTCTGGAGAAGAAGAAGAAAGGGGAGGGGAATGGAGAGAGGGTATATATGGTATATATGGGTTTTTTTCCCTAGTTTGTTATAAACAGAAATATGAAAGCAACCTGGAAAAACGTTAATGTCTTTTTATATGGTTATGAGCATGTGAGTTTCTATTACATACTTCTCTGTACTATTCTATGTGTGCAAAAGTTTTTTCTTTTAAAAAATTCAATGAAAATATAATAAGGATGTATTCATGTTTATTTGCCCCTAAACTTGCATGTATAAATATCTGGATATGGTGAAATTACCTTTTAAAAAAATATTTATTTATTTATTTAAGAGAGAGAGAGAGAGAGAGAGAGAGAGAGAGAGAGAGCAAGTAGAGAGGGGTAGAGGGAAATGGAGAAAGAATCCGAAGCAGACTCTGCACCGAGTGCTAAGCCTGACTTGGGGCTCAATTCCATGACCCGGAGGTCATGACCTTAGGGAAACCAAGGGTCCAATGCTTAACTGATTGAGCCACCCAGGTACCCCACCCTTTAATCAGTGAATTCTTCAGGACAAAAGTAGGGCAACCTCAAAGCACTTAAATTTCCAAAGAGAAAAATTATATAAATGAAAATTGGAGCAGGGTTTAGGTGGGTTAAACCCATTTAAGAAAAATGAAAGAATAGAAGAAAAAATTACCCAATGAGAATATGCAGCATAATAAAATTGGGAAGAAATTTTAAGATAATGAAGTGTACTTTGGATTTGATGTAATGCTACTACTATATGTTTGGAGGAACAAGAAATTGTCAGCTTTAGGAACACATTACACTAGTTGAAGAGATAAGAGTATCAGGAAAACAACAAGTAAGGGAATATAGCAGACAAGAGATGATGTTAGTTGACGGAAAAGGCAGTGTGTATATTCTTACAGGTGTCAGAACTTATTCCAAAAGTAAAATGATACAAATTGCAGTCAGGAAAAAAATCTACCCTTCTTCCAAAATCCTAGAATCTTTTTATTTTTTGCTCCTCCACATGGACCTCCATAATCTGTTTTATTTCTCACTAACTGAGCAACAATCTCTTCAGACAACATAGTATTGAGATTATCTATGTGTGTCAGGTTCCCCGTGCCCCTTCAGATACGATTTATTTCAATCCCTTTTAAGGATAATTTTACTTATATTTTTCATTATATTTTGCTATGGTGAATTGTATAAGGATTTATTCTGACTTAATATATTTAATGCGTGTCCTAAAATCGACAAGAATAATTAAATCTCATGCTTCAGGGCATAAGCTGATTGCTGGAGGGTTTTATTTTTTTATTTTTATTTTTTCCCGGGATTGCTAGAGGGTTTTAAAGAGGTATTTTCCCTCTGTGCACAAAACTGTGTATTGACAAATAAAAGAGGGGTATCTGAGGGAGAATCTGCTGTTCATTACTCTGTAGGTGCTGAAGTAAAAGCACCAATCTGGAAAATTCTACAGGAGAGGTTTGTTCTAGACATTTTATAAAGTGTTAGAAAGCATACTCTTTATAAATGTATCATAGATTGGCATTTTCCTTTAAGTTAATTATAAAACAATCAATTTCTCAAAGTTTTACTACTTGCTTGTATTATATGGTTCATTTCATTATCTTGTTTCTATATTATTACTTTTTAGTGCTCGCCTCGGCAGCACATATTCTATATTATTACTTTTTAGTTTAATTTGAGTATCAATAATTTGAAATTGAATCTGAACAAAATCCCCCATGCTTTCAAATTCGCTAACGTGTTCTGTTATTGAAGTTCTTAATGTGAATTTAACAAACTTTATGCAGTGGATTAAATATAGGGACATCTAGAGCACAATTTTTTTACCTGGCGATTCCTAAAAAAAATTGACTGAAAGAACCCAAGGGTGTTTAAATTGCCAAAATTTAAAAGCATTGCTTCAACTCAGCATATATAATCCTTGTTGCTTTAGACAATATTAGTCTGTACAAATTGTGTCCACGGGACTTATTTTTTTTCCAAAATAAGAACTGAAATTCCAAGATTGAAATATAACATTAGATTAAGCTGGAAAGTTAATTTAGTGAGTACCTTTATGCCTGCCCTCTAAGTAATCTTCCCTGTAAGAAGCATTCTAATTTCTTAAAGATGAGTATGTAATCACTTCTCATGCAATACCAGCATCTCAAGGACTAACATGTTGGAGTATATACCAAACCAGAGTTTTCCTGGGTCAGTGGCACCAAAATGTTCTTAACAAGTAAAATGTCCACTAGGGTAGATCACAACTCACACAATATAATGGATCACAGTGACTAGGAGTTCAAAGGGCCACTGGGGAGGGCCCTCTGCTAATGAAGCAGATCAGAGGCAGGTATCCAGTCAGAACGATTTACACTTTCAAATGCAAATGCAAATTATAAAATCATATTAATTCTAGGATAAATATTATAGAATAATGCTTGACTCAGCATAGGAAAAAATAAAACAAAAACCTCCTAACAAATAACAGTTGTCATAAGGACTGAAATATTGGGAATCATTCCTATGTAAATAGGACAAAATATTTTTAAAACATAAAGGAATTTAATATGAACAATCAATATTTTGAACTTTCATCACTAAAAATACTATTCACTAAAAGCCTTTGAAGCTATTTAACAGATTGGAAAAATTTCTGTAAGAAATAGGGCTAAAGGATTAATGTCTTTGATATAGCAGTAATTTCTATACACTAATAAAAGTTAAAATACCTACAGTGAAAAGTAGCAAAGAAAATTCAAATATCCAATAAATATTTAAAAATTGCTGTCACTTAGAATAAATAATAAAAATAGATTATTTTCAGGTTAAATATAAGGAAATTTTAGAAAAATATACTGGTCTTAATTTCTCAACAAAAAACAACCAGATTTTTCTTATTTTCTTATAATTATATTAGCCAGAGTAATATATAATCTGCATATGTGTGTGTGTGTATATATATATATATTCAAATATATATTCAAATACATATATATTCAAATATATATACAGACATATATATTCAATGTAAGCATTTATTATCGTTAGCCAGAATTCCCGCCTGCTCCTGGTGGTTCTGCCACTGAATGATCACTGGGTGATGGTTTATTCTGCTTCTAAGAATTCAGTCTCCTGGACACTAAAATACAGGACTTTGGCTGGGATACCTTTGAGATATCCAACTCATATGCAATATGATCTTGTTCTACAAAATTTCACAACTTAATTTACATCACAAACTATCGTATTTCCACTAAATAGGGGCTCCTGAAGCAAAGTAACAAAAAGTGTAAATGTAATCCGTGTTTTGAAAAAAAATTTACAGCATGTTAAGCAGGTGGTCTCTGAAATTGAATCTGTTACTAGCTTCAGGGCAATGTCATTGTAAGCATGCAATACTTAATATTCTTTTCCCCCTTTCCCTTAATATTTAATAAATTTAATGTGTTCTTTACTCAATCAATATCAAAATGTGTGTTTCATGTGTCTAATTTCACAAGGCACCAGGCTAACCCCTAAACTACCATAACATAGATTAGGGGGAACATACTCCAATTTTTTTTCTCCTTTACATCATTCCACCTCCTATATTGTTACCTTTGCTTTTATAGTCTCTCTTTCTCCTTCTCCACTCTCCTTCTTCTTAAATAGCCCCAAATTTATTTTTGCTCTTCTTTCTCCAGCTTCAATTTTGATAATGGATGTTGTTTACTCAATTACGTCCTGACCAAATATTCCACTAACAATATATAGAATATTTGTAAAACTTTCAGTTCTGGCAAACTGACTATGTGGGATGCTATTATATATTTATTTTTTAAGCATTAGAGCTTATATCTCTGTGGGATGCTTTTGAAAACTGACACTATCTAAAATGTAATTCCTTTTTTATTACTTTTTAAATGCTGAATTTGTGGCCATTTTTGTGGTTTATTCCAAATGTCTTTTGCCTAGGGGATTTATTTTTCCCCTTTTGGTTTCTCTATGTCTTTCAAAATGTTTCTTGGTCTGAGAGCTGTAGATTTTTATCTTTTTTCAAAGACCTCAAACTTCATTCCTATGTATTCAACAAACACTTCCATTTAAGAAAATAATAACATAATTTAAGATTCTAAAAGATTAAGTTAATATTTCAACAATGTTTTATAATTTAAGAAAATTGAATAAAGTATATCTGAATATTTGGTTAAATACAAAGATGTAAATAATACTTTAGCATTACAGATTATTCTGTGAATTATTAAGATAACTGTTCTTTGGATATTTTAACATAACTTGTTTCTGATAGAAAATTTCTTTCATTTGTATCTATAAAGACTTAATTTACTCATGCTCTAAATCTGAGTAAATCTGTGAAGAAATGTACTAGTGTGAGTATATAAAATTCAGCATTCTGGGGTGCCAAGGTGGCTCAGCTGGTTGAGCATCTGCCTTCAATTTGGGTCACAATCCCGGGGTCCTGGGGTCGAGCCCCGCATCGGGCTCCCCGCTCCGCGGGGGGGGCTGCTTCTCCCTCTGCCCCTCCCCCTGCTTGTGTTCCCCCTCTCGCTGTCTCTCTCTGTCTGTCAAATAAATTTAAAAAATCTTAAAAAAACTAAAATGCAACATTCAGAGGTTTTAGAACGTTCTCCAGATTCTCATGTTCTTCACCATCATGACTACCTTACTTCTGCTCAGAGGAAATAAACCAAAACTTCATTCTCTTTGAATAAGAGTATTTTAAAAGCAATTCAAATTCTGCCCAAATGAAACACTTAAGTGATAATTTCTTATAGTGGCTTATTTAAGATTACTCCAATTAATCAAAGTTAAGTTGAGAAATATCCATTTGGCTATTTGTTGGTTTATAATTTGGCTTGTATTTGGGGAAAACCAAGCAAATAACAGGTCTGTTGTTTTGTCATGATCACCATGCAGAAAGAAAGCACCTTCAATTTGCTTTTGCTTCATTTTGTGTTCAATCAGGAGAATGAAATCTTAGAAAAATATTCATAAAAGATAAAAGCCCAGGAATAGTAAAGGTATTATAAAAACTAAATTTTCCTATTTCAGTCACGTTCAAACTTCATGGTCTAAATGAATCCCATCCTTTCCATTCCCTCCCCTCCAAAAACAAAACAAAACAAAACAAAACACAGATTTATCAAATCACAGAAAGAAAAGTTTAAATTTAGTTTCAAACAATGTTTTAAAGCAATTATTGAAGGACACTTTGGACAACCAGAAGCTGAGACTCTATAGGAAGCAGAATGAGTTAAGTAAAAGTCACCATATACTATTTTTTTTAAATTTTCCCTTTATTTCCCCTTCTCACAAGAAGATATAGAATAGACATCCCTTTCGGTAACATAATGAATACATTTTATAATTTGGAATGCTGAATTACATAGGTTGATTCTAGAACAGCTCAGTCCTTGCATTTACTTGAATAATTATTCACATTTTCAACATCAACAGTTGAATCAACATTTTCTAAATTGTAGTAATTGTCTTAGGTATATACAAAATGCTATACTGATTTGAGAATAAAATGAATGAAAATAGGAAAATGTATAAAATAAGATTTTTGGTCTTTAACAAAAATAAAGGTAAGGTACTGGCTTAATTCTCAATATATAGAGTCTACCAAATTCATAATGAAACAGACTGACTTAACATGGTAGAAAAAACATCTCCCCCTTAAAAACTACAGAAAAGCAAAAACACAAATTAGATGTTGGATTGTTGATTCTGGAGTACCTAATTTGGATGGCCTTTAATAAGATGAAAAAAAAGGAAAAGAAACAACTAATTCATTATTAATAACTCTGTACTTTGATACAGATGTCATATCCAGAACTAAGTTTGAGTTTAGTTAGAAGAAGATAACACCTAGAGAACTGAGTTTTATTCCAGGCTCCACATTTTCCGGGGAAGGGAAAAATGAACTCCAATCAGCAGAGTTAAGAACACAGAGGAATTTGAAGCCAAAGTCATATGAAAAATGGTTAACAGAACAAGAGATTTTTTAGCTCGAGGAATAGAGCATTTCAGGGGATATGACAGCCATGTTCAAATATTTCAAGGGCTTCTCTGTGGAAAGGATATTAGATACTTTATGAAAAATCTGCAGAGTTAAATTAGCACCGCTGAATTGAAAGCTAAAAGGAGGTATTTTAGTTCAAAATAGCATATTCTCAAAGCTGCAATGAGGAGTTTCACCCACTTATAGATGGTAGCAAGTTACTGAAAGTAAGTACAAGCAGAATGACTATTTAACTGGCATGTTTGAGAGTATTCAATCTAGAAAAGGACAATCATCTGGTAAACTGGATGATTTTTAACATATCCAAAAGACTATAATATAATGTAAGTCAACTACCTTATGTTAAGAGAAAGAACAATTACGATTTAATTTCTTAGATACTTATTAGAAATTGTTACTTATTTCGTTGGGGAAAGGGAATTACCTTGTTATGTTAAAATCCTCATGTGAAGAAAACTGCAACATTTTGACTTGTGCTTTTCCCTTTAGGCAATAGTTCTCAAATTTTATCATGAGTCAGAATTACCAGGAAGGCT
Source organism: Callorhinus ursinus (assembly GCF_003265705.2). Classification (NCBI taxonomy): domain Eukaryota; kingdom Metazoa; phylum Chordata; class Mammalia; order Carnivora; family Otariidae; genus Callorhinus; species Callorhinus ursinus. Next base: position 136,916,034 of record NW_027397066.1, read on the forward strand.
GATTTAGCAGATCTGGGTGGGATCTGAGAATTCATATATCTAACAAGTTCCCAAGAGATGTTGACTGGATTGATTCTGAACTTTTTTAAGGAAGCAGATTTGTAACATTACTGCCAATTGTCAAGCACGTTAAACTACTATCTACACAATTGCTGTTTGAGTCCCAGATTATTGTGTAGAATGGCTAGCCTGTCCAAAGTATGATTCACTGAAGCATGACAAAAAAAAAATAGGTTCTCCGGGCACCTGGGTGGCTCAGTTGGTTAAGCGACTGCCTTTGGCTCAGGTCATGATCCTGGAGTCCCAGGATCGAGTCCCACATCGGACTCCCTGCTCAGCAGGGAGTCTGCTTCTCCCTCTGACCCTCCCCCCTCTCATGTACTCTCTCTCTCTCTCTCCTTCTCTCTCTCAAAATAAATAAATAAAATCTTAAAAGAAATAGGTTCTTTACAAAATTATGTTACCCTAAAAATTAGCAAAACATTTTTAACCTGTAAGGTATATAAAATTACTAACTTTGTTATTCTTTCTTAAAGCTTTTCCATTGGCTCCTTGTCAATCCTACAATAAAATTCAAAAGTTTTACTACTGCTTATATAGTATCGTCCTCCACCTCTCTGCTCCTTACCTTTTCAACTGAGTCATTTCCCTACGTCAAACACCTTAATTTTTGAAAACGCTGAACTCATTCTCAGAGTTTTTGAATGGATATATCTTTCCTCCTGCTTAGAACACTTTCATCCCTTCTTTTTACAAAGTAACACCAACATTTTTTCTTTCAAGTTTGAGCTAAGTTGTTTCTTCACTTATGCCACCCTTCGAAACCAGGTTGAATGATCATCCCATGAAACTTGCATTGCACCCTGAAGTTACCTCAAGATCTTGGGGTGATACATTATCTGCTTGAAGGTGTAAGTACTATATACTGTTCAGATCTCTGCACTAATACATACTTAAGTAAGAGCATATTAATATTGGAAGATTTTAAATATCTAAGCCTTAGATAGGCATGTGGTTCATAATATTCGAGTGCTATCAGTTGTGGATTAAACCAGATCTACTTTCGTAATTACAAACAGAACCAACTTATCCTAAACAAGGGGGTTAGCTCCTTCTGGGATTTCTTTCACCATAAGTTGCCATTAAAAGTCTCTAAGCATTTTTCCCCAGCCAGCCTGGCAATTAAATGGATGTTAATTAAAGGGATGATCCAAACATTCCCTCTGGAAGTTCTGTTATTCCTTGTTTAGGGTTCATTCTTCCAGGCCTTGTTTATGGCTTGACAGATTATAGATTTGATTTTCCTCTGCTAATGTCATAGACATATTATGGTCAACTTCCCACTTCACACATCTCACATGAATATTCTATCTGCTTAATATTGTTGCATTATTTCTTTGGTCCTCCAACAGCTACAGCACTAAGAAAATTCACAAGCAGTACAAAATTTTCACCAAAGTGGGTTTCCTTTTATATAAAAGCACTTTTCTTTAGTGGTTATATACAAATATGCATATTTAGTATATATATGCATTATTTATGTGAATATAATGTATATTTTTTAAATTTAGAAATACTGAAAATTCTATATGTACTATACAATTCTATATCCTTTTTCCATATATTCTTTTCTTCTCATATATTCTTATTGTATAAGAATTCTATATTTTCTCTTCATATACTCTTATGAGACATATATCTTATACATCTCATGTATATTTTATATGATATATAATACGAATATATGGAGAAAGAACATAAAATCTTATAATACATGTAGAATTTTCAATATTTCTAAGTTTTAAAAATACTTAATATTACTTTTTAAACACAAATGAATAGCCTTATGGCTTTTTGACATTTAACACTTTGATACAGAATTCTAGCCATTAGCAGTGATTGTGTGCCCTGACTGCACTTTAGAATCATCCAGGAAACTTTATAAACATCCATGTCTGAGACCTAATCCCAGAAGCTCTGATTTAATTTCCTAAGGGAATGGACCAGACATCTGCATGTTTATATGCTCCTGGGTGATTCTAATATGCAGTCGAGATTGATAACCACTGCTTTAAAGACCCTTAGAATCAGTCTATACTTATAATTGCTTTCTTGAAATATTCTTAGATTGTTAAAAAGAAACAAATTTGACAGAAATACACAGTCTTATTCTCAGGTTTGTGTAATGTTTCATCATAAGAATACTAAATACAAGTTTTTTGTTAAGAGTCCGTAGAATCTATTATCATTTTAAACTGGTAACAGGTAAAATTCACAACAGATGATCTTCTGTTGCCAGATTTTCATTTCACATGGTTTACGCTCCTGATAACAGTAAGAACACAACAATGGCACTAATTTTCAGATCATTGCTAGGGACTGATATCTGTGTCCCTCCCCCCAAACCCATATGTTGATGCCTAATTCCCAATTTAATGGTATTTGGAGGTACAGGATATGGGTGGTAATTAGGTCATGAAGATGGAGCCCTCAAAATGGGATTGGATCTCTTATTAGAAGAAATATGAGAGACTTCGCTTCCTCGATCTCTCTTTTGGCCATGGGGTGATATAATAAGAAGACTGTTGTCTATGAACCAGTAAGACACCAGACACCAGATCTACTGGCACTTTGATGTTTGACTTTCCAGCCTTCAGAATTGTGATAAATCAATGTCATTGATGCAACTCAGTCTATGGTATTTTCATTGTATCAGCCTGAATTGACAGACATTTTCCTAAATTTTGACAAGTTAAAAAGAAATAAGCTACATTATCTTCATTTAGAAACTAACTAGTTCTATCGGTTGGCACATAATTCAAAAGATAGCTGAGCCTATGTCTCCCAGCAGTATAGGGCTTATATGTTATAAGCTTAGGTAATTTCAATAAGCTAGGTTCAGTGAGTCTCATAATTAATAGCAATAAGATTATGAGAAAATAAGATGTTCAGGAAATAAATATCAAGGGGCATTCAATGTTGAATCGAACTAAAAGTGCAGGTGGGAAACTCTGCCAGTAACAAGACTTTGGTGCTCCAGTCACACAAATGGAAACCTCCAAAGTATGGCAGTGTTTTGTTTTGTTTTTTTCCTGCTTTTGTATTTGTTGATTTTGTAATGCTTTACTATTCTCAGATTCTTAGCTAATTCTCACTTCAAGAAAATTTAGACTAGCCAAAGGACTAGTAGGTAACAGGTCAAATGTATGTTGAAAAATTCCAGACTTTTCACGTATAAAGTATTATGCTTTCCAGTGGTAAATATTCTTTTCAGAGATAGAAAGTTTTCTATAATAAAATCCTGTTTTACTAATTATCAGCAAGCACTACAAAAATAAAATGTTGATGGAAACTGCTTGAAGTGCCTTATTTTAAAGAGTAAAAATATAAAATGCCGTACCTGAGATATTATTTTATATTAAATAAATAGATAATAGGAACTTTGGTGTTTATATTATGTACAAAAGCTGTAAGAAACCTAAATTGACAATCGTTAAGTTTCCTCACATTTCAAGAAGGGAAAATAACTTTAAGAAGAATTTAAACTTATAATTCTGTGATTTGTTTATAATTAGGGTAAATTCGCAATGGAAGAATGAGTCTTTTTCTGAGTCAGACATTGCATACTAATTCACATTGTATTAAACTTCCAAAAATGGACTTAATAAGAAATTTTGGAGCCTCAATTTTAGTATTTTTTTTCTTGGAAGCTGAATATTCAGTCGCTTGATCATCCTGTAATTGTTTTTGCTTAACCATTAGTCAGCAGCAACAATGATATAACATCTGCTCACCTCTCATTTTTTCCATCTAGGTAGACAAAAGAAAGATCTAGAATTAAAATAATTACTATGTCATTCTGAAATATTTTACAAAATAAATATGTTGGCACAAACACTTTGGAAAACTCTTTGGCGTTATTTATTAAAGCTAAATATATGCCAACCCCATGATCTTACAATTACAGTTCAAGAGGAATAAATGCATATGTCTAACTAAAGGTATATGTAAGAATGTCAGATTAGTCCCAAGCTAGGGCAGCTCAAATATCCATCAATAATAGAATGCATAACAAATTGTGAATTTTGTGTAACCAGGCACTATAGAGTACTAAAAACAATAGGCTTCCATTACATTCATCAACGTGGATAAATATCACATGGTGTTTAGCAAAATAAACAAACAAAAAGTCATACATGAAAGAATACCTGTAGCAGGATCCCATTTATATGTAGAGTTCAAAAGCAAAACTAATATATGGCAAAAGTCTGGAATGGTGGTTAACTTCAGGAGATGGCTTTGATTAGACTTGACAAAAGGAACCTCCTGGATTGCAAGAAATATATTGTATCATAATCTCAGTGGCCGCGCTGCAAATGTGTACATATGCAAAAATGTATTTAAATGTACAGTGATGATCTACTTACCTCACTGTACCTAAGTTACCTCAATTAAAGTTATAAAAATTGGTGTATTTCAATATGTTATTTTAAGAATACAATCTAATTACTGATAGCTAGATTTTGAATAGTGATTAATACATAGAATGTGAATTAAAGGAAAGAAAAACATTAATTTGAGAAGATATGTGTATCATAACTCTCAAACTATGACGTGAACATTCTCTTTCTAAAAAAATATACCCTGAAATAGAGACTGATAAAAAAGAGCAAAAATGGATTTATTATACTTTATTGTTATAGCTATAAAATGATAGTAAGTCAGATCCTTAATATTGTTAGTTTCAAGAGAAGCCAAAATTGTCTGCTATGTATAGTAGCAATTAATGCTAAAGCCACTGGAGTATAGTTCCCCGAATTGTGTTTCCTAGAATACCAGAAGGTATTCAAAATTTTCTATAGTCCATTTAGTTGGGAAATTCTAGGTTAAGCAAAGTTTAGAATATTTCTCAGACTTTAATATGCTCTTGTGCATTGTGGATTTCCACAGAAGCATACTATGCAGTTTTCTCCAAATGACTTGGTCATTAGAATCCATTTTCAGCAGAACAATTCACAGAAATAATGTTCTCGGGGGCAATGAATACAGACTTCTGAGAAGTGAATAAGGGACTTTATTATATCAATCAAAAGTAAAAATCATAAGATCTAACGGAACAGTTTTCCAAAAAGAGGGACACTAGACACAACAACAGGGTTTGAACTATAGCACAAAACCAATTCTACTTATGTTTTAAAGAGGCTGCTTTTTATTATAATGATGGACTTAAACAATGGCTGAGATTCCACAGGGAGAACTAAAAGGTATTGTCTTTTTTTTTTTGTTTTTTGCGGTTTTTTTGTTTGTTTGTTTTGTTTTTTGAGAACACATGGTTATTTGGCACATCAAGCTTTGAAGAGAAAGTTTTAGGAGCTGATGATCTAGTAGAATTATAAAAAATATGCTTGGCCTAGATATATTTGGACATATAATACACATAGGTGCTGCATGTGCATAATTATGATGATAGTGTTTAAAACAAATACATCAGAAAAGATGTCCCTAGTAAGTGGAGTCCCTATTATTAGGAGATGAGAGTGTTATTCCCAAATCTATCACTACTAGATTTTAGCTATTTGGACACAATAACAATTAAGACCTAAATTAGTCACTAGCCAAATGAAGATATTAGACTTGTAGACAAATAAGAGAACATTTCAAGTTGCAGTTTCAGTGATGCTTTTGTAATGGGTATATAGATAGATGCAAATATGTTTTACAAAATATTTGTTTCTCTCCTGAAAAAAACTTTTAAAGTTGCCTTCAATTTTTATTTTTTTAAAGATTTTATTTATTTATTTGACAGAGAGAGAGAACAAGCAGGGGGAGTGGCAGGGAGAGGGAGAAGCAGGCTCCCCTCCAAGCAGAGAGCCCAACACAGATCCCAGGGTTGGGATCCTGACCTAAGCCAAAGGCAGACTCTTAACTGACTGAGTGACCCAGGTGCCCCAGTTGTCTTTATTTTTTTTTTAAGATTTTATTTATTTATTTGAGAGAGAGAATGAGAGATAGAGAGCACGAGAGGGAAGAGGGTCAGAGGGAGAAGCAGACTCCTTGCCGAGCAGGGAGCCTGATGCGGGACTCGATCCCGGGACTCCAGGACCATGACCTGAGCCAAAGGCAGTTGCTTAACCAACTGAGCCACCCAGGCGCCCCGCCCCAGTTGTCTTTAATTTAAAATATATATTTGGTTTCAGGGGCACCTGGGTGGTTCAGTTGCTTAAGCATCCAACTCTTGATTTCAGCTCAGGTCTTGATCTCAGGATCGGGAGATTAAGCTCTGCCTCACGCTCTGTGCTCGGTGCAGAGCCTGGTTAAATTTCTCTCTCTCTCTCTCTCTCTCTCTCTCTCTCTCTCTCTCTCAATCGGGGCACCTGGGTGGCTCAAGTCTGCCTTTGGCTTAGGTCATGATCTCAGGATCCTGGGATCAAGTCCTCCATCTGGCTCCCTGCTAAGCGGAGAGTCTTCTTTTTCCTCTCCCTTTGCCCCTCCCCCCTACTCGTGCTCTCTCTCTCTTGCTCTTGAGCTCTCTCTCAAATAAATAAATAAAATCTTAAGGAAAAAAAAAAGATTTTCTCTCTCCCTCTCCCTGCTCACCACTTGCACATTCTCTCTTTCTCTAAAAGTAATTGGTTAATTAATTAAATATATATTTGATATTAGCTCATCTTCATCCTTTGGGGATAAATTTGAGTTCTGGGAGGCACCTGGGAGGCTCAGTCAGTTAAGCATCTGACTCTTGATTTCGGATCAGGTCATGATCTCAGGGTCGTGGGACTGAGCCCTGCAGCAGGCTCTGTGCTCAACAGGGAGTCTGCTTGAGATTCTCTCTCTCCCTCCCCCCTGACTCTCCTCTCTGCTCTCACTCTCTCTCTCTCTCTCAAATAAATAAATGAATCCTTAAAAATAATTGAGTTCTGGAACTAGCTAAACCCTTTGAAACAATAATTCACAAAATCACTAGATAATTAAGACCATCCATTTCAATATTTAATTTTTATTATGCAACAAGCATACTTTACCCAAATGAAACTTTTTGTGACTCAAAATATATAAAAATAAATCAGAAATGTCCTAGGTGAAGAGGGAGTAGAATAAGGAGGGCTTTCTGCTCAACCTTCTGCTTGCCTTCCATTTTCATGTATTATTTCTTGGTCACATCCATGTAACCATAAGCTAAGCATAAAATGGAATGGAAACTGGTACCATCACTCATAGATATCTACACACTCTTTCCCTTAGTATCTCTAATACCTGATTAATACATGTTCTCCGTTCAAAGTTCTGTGGACAAGCTATATAGCCTTAAATTTTTTTCAATATAATATTGCTTAAGCAGAAACATATATCTATGTGTACACACACACACACACACACACACACACACACACACACACACAGAGAGTGGAATATTACTCAGCCATGAAAAAGAATGAAATCTTGCCGTTTGCAAAGATGTGGATGGAGCTAGAGTATTATGCTAAGCAAAGTAAGTCAGTCATAGAAAGACAAATACCATATGATTTCACTCGTATGTGGAATTTAAGAAACAAAAGAAATGAACGGGGGAGGGAAAGAGTGGAATACCAAGAAACAGACTCTTAATTATAGAGAATAAACTGAGGGTTGCTGGAGGGGAGGTCTGGGGGGATGGGTTAAACAGATGATGCGAATTAAGGAGGGCGCTTGTTGTGATGAGCACCTGGTGTTATACAGAATTGTTGAATCACTACATTGTACACTGTAAGTTAACTAACTGGAATTTAAATAAAAAGTTAAAAAATAAGAGTTTATAAAATTTATTCATACAAATTTCTTAAATATCTATAAACCCAAAATAAACCTAAAGAATAAATACAAAAATTAAAAAAGTCAACAATATTCGCTTGATGAAACAGAATTGATACAATTAGTGATACATTATTGAAGCTATATTAACACTTGCTACATACCTATGGTACTGACAGGAATGTAGAACCCAGTAGGATTAAATATCTTTTGCTTTTTTATTCTTCAAAATGAAATAGCACTTCATTTTTAAGACTTGTTAAAACTCTAATATAATGTGATAAAGCAAGAGACATTTTCTCATCACAGTAGTTATATGTCCTTTTATTCTTTCTTTTCCTAACTGGAGTTTTAATTCCTTCTTGCCACTGTTGATTCTGCCATTTCTGGTTTGCATATTGTTAATCTCACAGGAGTGAGTTAGAGAGATAATATACTAGGAAAATATTGTTTTAGATTTTAAATTGGGTGTGACAGATTAACTTAAGTGGCTCATAAACTAACTGCAATCGATGAATTCCTAAATTTGTTAACAATGAAACATGAGTGAAATAAACGTGATATTTTAAATTATATATACTAATATATAATTATATAATATATATAATCCTAAATATGCATACATATATAAATATACATAGATATGAAAACATATCTGTGTATATCTTTAGGTGCATTGTAATAAAATATAGCATTATTTTAGCCACATCTAATTTGTGTTGAGTTATAGCTTTTGATTATTATTATTATTTTTTGTTTAGTTAAACATTTATAATTCTGTCCAAAGGTGGACTCCTTTTATTGTCTTCACCTTGTTTTCAATGAAATCACACTAAAAACTCCAACAGTAGTGGGAGCCTGGGTGGCTCAGATGATTAAGCAGCTGCCTTCGGCTTAGGTCATGATCCCAGGGTCCTGGGATCGAGTCCCCCATCAGGCTCCCTGCTCAGTGCAGAGCCTGCTTCTCCCTCTCCCTCTGCCATTCCCTCTGCTTGTGCTCCTCTGTCTATCTCTCTGTCAAATCAGTAAATAAAATCTTAAAAAAAAAAAGACTCCAACAGTAGCTACATGTATTTAAAATTCTACAGTGATAAATATTTCCATAAAATAATTATATATTCTTTGAATCACTGAGGAAATGTAAAGCACTTCAATGACAGTAAGTAAAAAGAAAAACAATGTTACAAAAAATAGGCAAAAAATTTTGGACACTTCACAAACAAGATTTATGAATAGTCAGTACACAAATGAAAAAATTCTCAATGTGACCACCAGTCATCAAAAAAATTCATATTAAAACTACAATAAATACCACTCTTCAGAACAGAACAGCAAAAGTTGCATCAATGTAAAGTAGCTGGAAATTTTGTAAAATTGTACATCTTCTTTAGAAGAAGTTCTGGTGGTTTCTTTTTTTTTTCTTTCCTTTTTTAAAGATTTATTTATTTATTTGAGAGAGAGTGAGAGAACATGCAGAGGGAGGGGCAGAGGGAGAAAGAATCCTGAAGCAGACTCCCTGCTGAGCGCAGAGCCCAAGGTGGGCCAATCCCTGAGATCATGACCTGAGCCAAAATCAAGAGCTGGACCCACTGAGCCACCCAGGTGCCCCATGATGGTTTCTTTTTAAAGGAAAAATACCTAACTTACAAACCAGCAATCCACTAATAACTACTAACTATTAACCCAAGGAAAATGAAAATATATAACCAAAAATACTTGTACAAGAATGTTCATAGACACTTCATAGATTCTGTGATACATTCATATGATAAAATGTTACTCAGCAATAAAGGAGAATGCACTATTGAGAAACAATAGCATAAATGAATATCAATAACATTATTTTGGGTGAAACAAATGTTACACAAATCTGCATATATGGCATGATCCATTTACATGAAATTTTAGAACAGATAAAACTATACTATGGTGAATAATATCAGAACATTGTTGGTTCAGAGTGAATGAGGGGGTCAGAGATTGACAAGGAAGAGGCATGAGGCAATTTTCAGGTGGGTTGGTGATGACTTTCAATATCTCGATACAATTGTATTTTGATGTTTATTGGAGAAGTGTACACATTTTTCAAAATTTAAAGAATAAAGGTATAAGATTGGGCCTTTCCATTGTGTATAAAATGTATCTCAAAAGAAAAAAAACTCTAAATAAATATTTAACTCTAATGATATGTACCAAAGTATTTAAGAAAGAAGAGTTTAATGTCTATAATATAATTTGAAATGAATAAAAAAATAAGATAGATACATAAATGAAAAGAGGGATGGTGATACACACAAACAAACACATATATATGTGAGAACCAAGCATAATAAAATATTTATCTAGGTCTTGGTTACATGGATATTCACTGTAAAGTTGGTTCAAATTTGCTGTACACTTAAAATTTCATTCCAAAATTTGGGAAAAAAGAAACATAAGGGATACACAATTCCCTTCAAAAATTTTCTAAACCTTTACACAATAAAGAGAAATGTTTAAATTATTTCAAATAATATATTTTAAAATTTTATGTTGTTGTATTTATTTAATAATTTGTTTCAGTATTGTCAGAACACTGGTTTTTGTGAGGGCTTTATAAAAGATTATAAAGCTAATTGGGAAAATATCCTGCAGAATGATGATAGTGTGGTGTCAGCACAGGTGTGGTGCCAAGGGGAATATGGGCCCTCGGACTTTCTCGTTAACCTAAAACTGCTCTAAAAATAGTGGTGAGCATAGCATAACATATAGAGTTGTTGAATCACTACGCTGTACACCTGAAACTAATATAACATCATGTGTCAACCACAGCCAAATACAAAATACAAAAATAAATAAAAAAGGAATTCTTTTTTGGAGAAAAAGCCTATTAAAAAAATTGAGAAAGAGTAAAAGAGGCCCCTACCTCAGGAGAAAACAACCACATTGCCAGCATTTCTTATAGCATAAGTAAGCAAACTTCTGACTGAATGTTCAAAATAGACATATTTTTTGTTCATTATTTCTACCAATTGTTAGTATAATGATTGACAGCCCCGTCTCTGAATGGGCTGTTTGTTTAACCCACTCAACTGCTGATAAATTCACAATCACTTTCAGACAGCCTGGTGACTAGTTCAACATCTTAACCAAGCATGTTTTTTCTAGTGCCTCGTCTGGCGAATACTCATAGTTACCCCATTTATTTCTCTGTAGACTAGTCTCTATGAAGCAAATTCTCTGGCTGTCCCTGAAGGCTGGTGCCCTTACTGGGTATTAAATAAAGTCTTTTATTGTATTTTCAATCAGTTCATTTGAGATGTTTACTTCATCAATAATGACAGGCAAACCAACATGTGTATTTAAGAACTTAATTTGAATCATTTTGTTCAGGCTCTTGTGTGTAGCAGCTACTTAAGAAATACTTGTTGAAATAATGAGTAAATGCATGTTTTTGCTGATTAAAAACTGGACTTGAAGAAACATGTTAATTTGGGGGGGCAATGTGTTAAAGGAAAACAGAACTGTTCTGGAGGATGGGAAACCCAGATTCTAATCTTAGCTGAGCAACACCCACCTGTGTGATCTTCAGCTAAGAACTTGGCCTCCCCGGCCCTCAACCTTCCTAGCTGTATTTTTATATATACATATATATAACACATTTAATATATATTAAATATATAGATAAATATATACAATATATACAATATAAAATGAATATATGATATATAATAAACATATATATTTTTAAATAGATTGAATATTTTCTACTATCATAAGGCTCTAAAAACCTAACTCTTAGCTCATATACAGGGAACTGATGCCCGAAATAAGCAGCAAGTAATATTAGTTAAAAATAATACCACACTTTTCAATTGTGGCTCATATACCATAGGGTGTTTATCGTTTAAACATGCTGAATGTCAAGCTTATAAATCAGGATATTATCTATCATTTATAATGCAGAGGTTTGCTAATTGAATTCACAATAGAATTTTAATGTACAGATGTACAAAACAACTTATAATTAATTTACACATTGAGGTAATGAATGAAAATGCTAGCTTGCAATATATTAATATTAATGATTAGATAAATGTATTTTCACTTCATTCACCTGTTAACTTACAACCCTTTATCCTACATCTACAGTTTAGCATATCCACACTGAACCCTGTTAAAAACAGCCTACCTATATTTTATATTTTGAATGGGAGGTAGCATAATGTGCTTAATTAGCAGATAATGAGGGTGTGTTAATAGTTTGTTTTCCTAGCAAACTAATTATGATGTAGCTAACATCCTTTCCACAGAAACGGTGAGAAAAGACAACTAGATCTAAAGATAAGAAGGCTTTGGAAGTCAATCTAAAGAAAATGAACTGTAATGACAAAGTTATTTCATAGCACCTAGGTCCTAATATTCTGGTGTTTCTTAATCAGTAGACGGATGAATGTTCAGAAAAACAGGTAAAGCCGTTTTTTAACTATCAGGATAGTTTTTTTTAAAATTATGGCGTTGGGTAAAAGGAAGCACTGTAACTCAAGTCACTTGAAAATCCATACTGGGGTGGTAGAAAGCATGATATGTGCCCAAGGTTTATACATAAGTAGAGTTCTCTGAAATTTTGACAAGCTCGGCTTTAAGGCACTATATAAATTTGACTTTATTTGTGTATTTTATTATACTTTGTGTATAGATGTAAATAGAATACTCAAACGTCACATTTTTTAACATTTCAAACCTTTAAATCTTCAATGGAAAGTAGCTCTATTTTTTCCAGTGATAGCTACTGTTAAAACTTTACAACAGTAGTTTAATGTAGAGTCAGAGAATGTAAGGGAGTATACTTCTTGCAAACCACCCTACACCCCTACACACCTATAATAGTGCTGCTTTGAGAATTCATTCTTGAAGGGATCAAATGCCAATTTTCTGTAGTAGGTCCTCCTCTTGAGAATTTTAGAAGGCAGATAATATCCCTTTGTTAACTTATTTTTGGTAGGCAAAATGATTCAGTCCACTGTGTGCCAATTTCCCCCAGTTTATCAAATTTCCCCTGGTTTGAAGGAACAAACATGCAAGCAAAACATCCAAAGGTGAGCAAAATATTTTTTTCCCCTTAAAGTTCCAGAAAGGACAAAGTTAACTAGGTAAGATGTGGGATGAAGCTATAACCATGTACTTGGTGTTCAAATCAACTTTGAAATACACACAGCATTAATTTTGGCTTTAGATAGATAAACTAGATGGCAACTCTAACCTCCCGTTAAAGGTGGTCGGTCCTCTCCATGTGGGTCGGGAGACAATCTTCCACAGCGCCTAATGCTTCTGAGGCCTCAGGAACAGAGACACTGACTGCCATTTGCTCTGGACTATCTGTTCAAGGATGTTTGTTTAAAAAACTGCCTTGAAACATAGAGATAATGTCTCTCTCTAGAGCAAAGAGCAAGTGTGTTTCCAGCCTTAGAAGACAGAGACTGTATCTCCATTCACAGCAAGGAGCAGGAAAGCTTACTGTCCAGTATGATGAAGATAAGGTCTGCCTTGGGTGTAAAGAACAGGCAGGCTTATGGCCCATACAGTAAAGTTGGTGCCCTTTAACTCACAGATCTTCTCATGTAACATTCCTGTGGTATGTGCTGATTGAACCTGGTCCTATTTATATTGCCCTGTGGAAACTGGGTTCCGGGAACTAGCTCAGTTAATACTGGAATCTCATTTCTCAGAAATAAAATTTCAAAAATGTTCTGATTTTTCAAACTTAATTTCTTTGAGTAGAAGAAAAAAATCTGAGATTTATTAATAATATTCAGCCATTATGCTGTATATGGAATAAATCTATCAACATATATATTAATTAGTATGGTCTTTAATATTTAATTAATTATTTGACCAGTAGTCCTTCACTCCCTTCATCGCCACCATTTTTGCTCTTAGATAATGTGCCAAACTGCTTCCTTACCTCCGCAAAATATATTAACATTTTAAGGGCCTTCCCTTGAACATGCTGCAAGCAGTCAGAGATTTCAGATAGAAGGGCACAATTTTTCCTCAGTCAGGAAATAATGCTCCTGGGTTTGCCTGAAGGTTTCCAGACTCTAAGTGGTCATGGTTTTGATGTGCTGTTTAATGTTTGTCTCCTTCCCTAGAGTTTTCTTCTGCCACTCTTCACCAACCCACAGTTATCATTCTTTTATACCAAAAGTCAAAAATCATCTCCCACAAATGATGTCTTTGAATTATACTGCACTATAGGGCATAGCAACACTCTCTGGACTTATTAAATTATGCCAACTCTTCGCTCATTTGCACAGTAATTACTCACAGAGACAAACATTTTGATTTAGAAAGTAAAGGAATCATAAATCACTTTAGGTTTGCAGGGGCAACTTTGTACCATACAGCTGGACATAGCATTCTCTGGTCACATAAAGATCTAAGAATTTTAGGGCCTCTAAGTGGTCCCACTAGGTATACTCAAAGAACTTTCCTATTGTCCTCCTAAGATCTTCCTTCAGGCCTGACTTTGATTATCAGCAGCAGCCAACAATGCAGCAGTGTGATGAGTGCTGTAGGTAAGAAAAGGGATGTAAGGTATAGTATTGTTCCTAACAGGATTCAAAGCCAACCAATGAGAGCACAGGACAATATGCTAGAATATTAGGACATGCATATTACAGGGTTATAAATGCAACAGGAAGTTACATTGTGATGGAAATTATGACCCAGCAAGTAGTAGAGAAAAGAAAGAAGTAGAGAAACTCTGAGAGTAAGAAAAATCCAAAGAGTGGAAATGAAACAAGGAGCCAAGATGGCACAGAAAAGGAGCCCAGGATTTCTGATGAGGTGATATGAGTGCAAGTTCTAGTTCTGTCTTTATTGGTGAGGATAGGCTACGGTCATGCAGAGGTAACAAGTAACTCCCAAATCTCAGTGGTTTAAAACAGAAGTGTTTTGTTTTGATTTTTTTCTCTCTCTCATTTCACATTTCAAGACAATCCCTAAAATTGCCTGGGTGTTTTACTCATCCTGGTTATTTAGAAACTTGGGATGATTAAGCAATCACTACCTTGAACAGATGCTGTTTGTAATGCTAGAGGAAAAAGAGAATTCAGGAACATTTTATAATTGTAATCAAATATTCAGCCCAGATGCATTCTGTGGCACTTCTCTTAACTCACTGGCCAGAACTAGACACACAGTCCCATCCAACCGCAAAGGGACATAAAATCCTGCCTTTCTACCATGTGATCAGAATGTGGGGAGAATAGGAAATATATGGCACACAGATCAAATTACTATGAAAAGTTCTCATTGTGTATTCTGCATTAAGTTATTTAGTCTCTTGCATTAAGTCCCAAATCCTTTCTCTTAATTTTCTAGGTATGTGGCATTAAAAAGTTACTATACATTTGTGAACTCCAGTTTCCTCATCTATGGAATAACAATAAAGCCACTTACTACATAGGAATATTCAATAAATGACCTAATATATAGAATAAGCTTCTAAATTCCTACATTTGATGTTCCATAAATGTCTGTTGGATAAACACACAGTTGAAACACATGATCAGCTCCTTCAGACATACTGTGGACTATAATTACAATTTCTATAATTAGCATGATAGATTTATATGCTATTCATATTTACGACACAGACAAATGTGTTTTCAATCACATTTGTGTGTACATATAGTTGTAAATGATATAAATATGTACATATATATTTATATTAACAACTGCAACATTTCTATCTAATCTGACAAATAAATCATATTTCACTTTTTGCTCCCCAGACATGATTCATTTTACAGTTGACACACAGATATTTGGTAAACATGGGTTCTAAACATATATTCATTCAAACTCAAAGTACTGACACCTCTCTGGAAAAAGTGTGGAAAATAGCTAATATATGTCAAGATCTATCATATGTATAATTTATTTTATTGTTTTCTAGGCAATAAATACATTCAATACAGTGGAGCCTAATCCAAACAGAAAATCTTCTTATCCATTCCCTAAGTCTTACAGAAATAGACGTTTATATTCTTTGCAATTTAAATGAAACTTAAGTTTAAAAAATAACAAATAATAGGAAATTAATCTATGTAATAATATTAAAATAATTTATTATAAACATTTTATTAAGAATTGCTCTGCTGATTTTACTCTCACAAACAGAACAAATTATACCTAATTAATTTATTATTAATTACAATAAACTATATAATATATTCTGTATCAGATATATATATGATTTCAGCCTTATTCTAGTCAGCAGATGGAATCATTCATTCCATATTCATTTATTAAGTGTTGACTATGTGCCGACCACAATTCTAGGTGCTATGGTATAGCTAGATGAATAGTAGTTCACGTCATAATGGAAGGGAACATCCAAAAAACGAATAAATAGGACACGGTGACCCATGACCATGACAAATGGTGAAAATATATTTTAAAAGGGGAGAAAAGAAATGCCTGTGACTTCCCTTTTTAATTATGGTCTGGGGAGGCTTCACCAATAAGTTTGCACGTGAGCCTAGCTGGAACGGAAATCAGTGGGAAAAGGATGACAGGGCATTTCTGGGACCCAAATAATGATTGATTCAAATAGAAATAAAGGCCCTAATGAGATGAATCATCAAGGTCTTGGGGAAATAAAAGTACTTCCCTGCGGTTGGGTGGGGATGTTGTTAGTGAGCAGAAAGTACTTGGCGAGGTTTTGGCAGGGACGTGTACAACTCAGGGTACTTCTTTACTACCGTCAAGTACACGCTTCCACACACACACTCACGAATGACTTTTATAGCTTAATCTTACCTCTGTCCTAAGTCATTTGAAAGTTAGTTCTTACATTTTGCTTCCCTGCTTTTAAATACCAGTAATCATATATTACCTCTAACTATTTAGAAGTAAGAGCCACAGAGATAGAAAAGATTGGGAGGTAACTTTGATCATTTTGGGTGATTATTCGTGTTTCTCAAGTAGGCTTAACTCATAGTGTTGTTTCTTTTCTTTAAAGGTTTATTAAATCTCACAGAAATGCATGGTAAATAATTTATCTTCAACGTCCAGATTTAATCCAAAACAGTTTGTTTATAAATGTACACTGACACATAAAAACCCCTGGTATTATATTTAGCAAGAGAACAATGAAAACAGCATAGGCATGCATTCTCCCGGTCATTTTTCTGCCACGGAGCCAATTAAACCATATCTATTATGATCATGGCACCAGGAATGAAAGGATTAGAAAGGCACAGTCTCTGACCTCAAGACACATGACTTAGGGTAGACAAACAGCACCGAATATATATTCACTGCTATGTAACAGAATGAGCCAATATACTGTAGTAATAATATCTTTTGAGAGTGTTCATAAGGGGGTTATTATTTCTATGCTTTGGCCTAGGATAAAACTGATTGTTAATTTATGAGGTAGAGGACACAAATGATAACTGAATGATAGTGGGACAACGTCAATTCTCCAGCTGCATTTATCCAGAAACTTACTTTTACATGTGACTAAATTTCAACAATGATTTTTAACACTGAAGTATACTTTCATATTTTACTTATTTTATATTTTCTGGCTATTAAATCTATAAATAATAATAATAAATAATAAATCTATACTGCATGTATAGATCTAGTCAATTAATATACTCAATAAATGTAGACATTCCTAAAATCTCTTAACATTTCTAAAAATCTTGATTTTTCATATATCAGATGAAAAAGGTACATCTTTATAAGATTGTTTTGGAGATTAAATGAAATACTACATTTAAGAGATTACCCTATGGTCTGGCACATAAAACTTCCAGTCAAGTTGAGCGATTTTATCAAAACATTATAATAGTATGGAAGAATTTCAGCAAAAACATGTATGCAATGTATACGGATGCAATGTAAATATATGCATATATGTATACAACACAGGTCTGAACTGAATCAGTCCAGTTATATACATTTTTTTAAATTAATACAGTACTGTACTGTCAATGTATTTTTTCTTCCTTATAATTTTTAATAACATTTTCTTTTCTCTCAGTTACTTTATTGTGAGAATATAGTATATAACACATTTACAAAATATGTGTTCATTGTTTATATTATCAGTAAAGCTTCAGTCAACAGTAGACTATTAATATTTAAGATTTAAGGGTCAAAAGTTATGTGTGGGGTGCCTGGGTGGCTCAGTCGCTTAAGCATCTGCCTTCGGATCAGATCATGATCCCAGGGTCCTGGGATTGAGCACCATGTTGGCTCTCTGCTCAGTGGGAAGCCTGCTTCTCCCTCTGCCTGACACTCCCCCTGCTTGTGTTCTCTCTCTCTCTCTTTCACTCTTTGTGTCAAATAAATAAAATCTTTAAAAATATAGTTATGTGTGGATTTTCGACTATGCAGGGGCCAGCATCCCTAACACCAATGTTGTTCACGGATCAACTGTACTTATATTTATTTCAAGGGTTTTTTTGTTTTTGTTTTTTTTTAAGACAAGCAACATAAGAAATTTTAAAATATATATTTTCCCATAATTAGCATTTCAGTTTTTGTCTTATTTTCTACTATGAAAATCAAAATGTATTATAAACTTTTAATTTGATTGAATAAAAAGTTACTTTACTATTAAAAAGTTGCTCTATTATTAAAGCTTAATGTAAGTACATAATCTATATAATTTATAGTATGCCTGAATGTCAATTTATTTTATACCTGAAAATATTTATCATAAGGAAGTAAAGTATTTCCCCAATATTAAAGAACTTAAAATTATGATTTTTTATGAAATTAAAATGTCTAATGATTTCTATAAATACTAATTCTTTGCCAACCTATATATCTCCAGATTGTATAGACATCATTTTTTGTTTACTTTATTGCAAATTAAAAAAAATAACACTTAATGTTTTAGTCTAAAAAGTTCTGAACTTAATATGGGAATAAAGAAACTAGTTTATCTAGTTGATTTGGTCTTAACATATTTACTTATTTTCGTGTCTATCTATGACTTAATGTAAATTATAATGATTTTTTTTCAATGAGCCATCTCTATATTTTGTCAAGAAATATTTAATTCCCCAAATTTTAAAATTTCCAAATTACTACCATTTCATGTTTTAAAATGTGCACTTTTATACGAAAATTATATTCTGGAGGCATATAATGAAATAAGTGCTCCTAAGTGAATAATAAAGCAGACACCTAGTAGTTCAGTTCATAATTGCTAGGTGCTGTGAGCAAATTCAGAATGCTGACTGTACCTTGTGTCGCAATCTTATCAGAGGTTGGTAGGACTGAACGCCATATCCTGCTTCTTTGGTTGGCCTTCCTTCTGTCTCCAGAAAAATGAATCCGAGAACCAAAACAGCTGACCAGCACTTAAACATTCTTATTGCTTTTCACCTGTGAAAATTAGCATTGCAAGTAATCAGAAAATCCATTATATACTGAAAAAAAATCATCAAGAAATATTCAATAGTGCATGGAAATCTCCACAGATCTAATCAAAACTTGTGGGCAATTGCCAACTGAATCCATAATAGGTACACATCTCCAAAAAAAGATTATGATCCCTTTGATCATAACAAACACTGTTTTTTTCACTCATACAGCCTTACACAACATTAAATACACAGAGATATAAATGCCAATCAAAATGTATCAAGGATAATTAATTAAAATAAAGTTGAAAGAAAATGAAAAAAAAAAACTTTAAACCATGGCTAATTTTTAAGCACACGTAGAGAGTACAATTATCAACATACTTATAAATCTTGAACTCCTCTTTGAGTACATTTGATGAATAACACCTAATAAAACCATAGCTATTATAATTCACTGGTGAGACTGGTGAGTTTGATAAGGTAGTCTTCTATGGTAGGCACTTAATGAACTGAAGTACAACAAAAATCATGCAGAGGGTTATACTGAGTTATGAATGCATTTTCCCAATACTATCTAAAAGAATATTTTCTAGAAAATTTCTTAACAAGTGCTTTAAACTAAAAGCCATATGAGTCTGTCCACTGCTCTGTGTCTTTAAATATTCCAGAGAAGTTGTAAAATGCCATAAACTTATTATCATATAAAATCTAAACCCTCTTCTAAAAAAAGAAATCTATGCTTGGATTAAACTATATCTCACTTTATCATTTTCACCAACATATCTTTGTCCCTATTGTAACAATAGAGGAGCTCTTTCTCCCCCTGTCTACTCTGTTCTATACATCTGACTTCTTGAGAAACTAAACCAATTAATTAACCCTGCTAGTTACTGTTGTCTGAACTTCCCCACTCAGTTATTAACTTCCATCTTTAAAGATGCTCAAATCACCCAGGTTTTAAGATAATTTCTCTCCTCCACTTCCTGAATTTTCTGAAAGAGTTGTGCATCTCATTCTAGCTAAAATCTGAACCTAGTTCACACAACCATGTTTCTACTCCTATCACTCTATCAAAGTAACATTTCTTTGTTTCAAGAAGTTCAGTTGGTGTTTAAGACACCCCTCTCTTCCATTTCTCTAGAATTTGTGAAAACTTCTTAGTCCTTTTGTGGGTTCATCCCACTCCTTTACTTCACCATTAAATATTATAGTTTATAAAATCTCATTCTTAGCCACTTACCTACTCTCTCCATCCAGCTAGACATTCAACGTCATCTATGGTTTTAATTACAGCTACCTCCTGCTTTTCAAAAGTTCACATTAGACCACTTTGCTTTTACAGAACACCTACACTAGTACCTCTTTTCACTATCCCAAAGAAATCTGAAAAGGATTTTTGGTTTCACAAAAAGGTGAGAAGAGAAAACAGAGTTCTGCTTTTGTTTTGCCATCAGCCCAGAAGCAGCATGCCTCAGGGGCATGGAGTAGAGAGCGTGGCCCCACCAAGCTCCTTCCCAGGGAACTACACTCAGCATCTCAGCACCAAGGCACCAGGGCTTTGAACTGTGTCTGTAAGCATCTGTGCTTTATCTTGATTTATTTTTGTGCATCTGTTAGCAAGATGTATCCTAAGGTATCAGAAAAGCCTAAGAGGGGTTATTTTGGGGGTCTGAGGACACTCAACAATTTTTCCATATAAATTAATGGTAATTGCTTCTTTTTTTTTTTTTTTTTTTTTGCTTCTTCATTTTATGCTCTTTTTGGCTTATGAAAGGTTTCATAGGAATGCTGTATTTTTGGATAGCAGGGGGAGCCTTTATATCATTGCTTCTCATCTGATCCCCAGATTAGCCTAGTTAACAGCTCCACATGTATATTTCAAAAACAACTCATGGTATACAAACCCCACATAAAGTCACACTTTGCCAAATTTTCATTCACCCATTTAGTCAAGCCAGAAATGAAGGAGACACCTTTGTCTCCCTTACCTTTCATATTAAACCTATCCTGGAGTTCTGTTAGTTCTACCTTCAAGATTTACATCTCCTAAAATCGGTCTCTTTCCAGTCTCCTGTCACAACCCTAGTTCAAGCTATCAGTACCACATCTCCCCTAAACTGCCCCAAGCACATCCTTACCAGCCTTTCCCATTCATGCACATGCCCCTTGAATCATTCCCTATGCAATAGCCTGCATGGTCATGTTAAATGCAAATATCATGATGTCATTGTCCTTGTTAATAACTTTAGGATATACTCATTTACCCTTAAGATAAAAGCCAAAATCCCTGACCTATCCTGCAAGTGCCCACAGAGTCTGGGCTCTGCATGTTTTTTCTCTTCCTCTAAAGAACTGCTCTCCAGCCACACTGACCTTCATTTGGTTCTCTGAACTTGGTCCATTCCCACTATGAGACTTTTGTACACTATTTCCTCCACTTGAAATGTACCTTTCCCCATCGCCATTTATTGCCAAAAACCTTCATGTATCAAACATATCCCTTAGTAATCTTTCCCTATAACACCAAGCCTGAGTTACATTTCTTAGTTACTCATGCTCCTAGATCTGTTTTCCTTAAATTCAGAGCAACCATTTGTAATTCTACATCATTAATATGATTATTTGAATAATGTTGACATTCCTCACTACATTATATATATCTCTTTTCTCCTTCAAACTTCATGAATACAGGGATCTGGTTTTGTGGGGTTTTTTTTTTCAGCATTATATCATCTGAGCCTAGCAAATTGTCTGGTACCTATTAGACACTCAATAAATGAATGCATAAATGAATGTCATCCTGCATTCAAGAGTAAAAAAAAAATGTGTTTTCTTGCATTCTGATGATATTGAATGCAATTCCTATTTCACTACCACTACAAAACATCTGAAAACTAAACCAGAAAACTAAATAATTTCATTTGCAATCCATCCCTTTGCTGTCATTTTGATGTATAGTCTAATACTTCTCTCAGAGGTAAATATTTGTTTATAAGACAACTGGATGGAATATTTTAAATCTAAGATAGAGCCCAAGAATAAAGCAAACAGGACCAACTCAGCTGAAGGGATATTTTCTAAGGGTTCTGAATACTATGTTCCTTCAGTTGTCAAATAGGAGAGGAAGGAAAGAGGCATGGCAAAAACCTTGTCTCATTATGACAGGGTAAAGGTTGGGTCATAAATTTCTCAAACTGCCCATTTAAGGGTTTTTCTTTTTCTCTCTCAATCTCTCTCTCTTTCTCTCACTCACACACACATATATTCCACACAACTACACATATTTCATACAGATTAAATGAACAATTAATTTTAACAGGTGACCAAAATCTCACAAATCTTGGGTGAGAAAACCTCCACACATTGATAATTTTTTTAATTTTTTTAAGATTTTATTTATTTATTTGACAGAGAGAGACACAGCGAGAGAGGGAACACAAGCAGCGGAGTGGGAGAGGGAGAAGCAGGCTTCCCGTGGAGCAGGGAGCCCGATGTGGGGCTTGATCCCAGGACCCTGAGATTATGACCTGAGCCGAAGGCAGACGCTTAACGACTGAGCCACCGAGGCGCCTCCACACATTGATAATTAGATCAATAATCTCCTGAAATATTTTCTCTGTCAAAAGGCAATAGGCTAGGAATGTCTGCTTTAAGAAGTTTTACTAAGAGTTGGTAACAACAAATGTTGTTGGTAACAAGAAACAAACAACAAACATCAACATGCAAAGCTTCAGTGCATTATATACAACTTATTTATACCATTTAATCTACTTCTCATATTATTAACCATGATTATTTTTTCATTGATAGTCCTGTAATTTTCAAGTCTAAAATTTCTTATTAATACAAAGTTATACAAAATTTAAAATATAAAAATAAAAATATAAACGTCTTATCTCAGCAAAAGCTATCAGACGACTGGAGTGATTTATTTGGTGTCACAGATAAAATGAAACAACTGATATTAAAAGTCAGAGGGGCGCCTGGGTGGCTCAGTCATTAAGCGTCTGCCTTCGGCTCAGGTCATGATCCCGGGATCCGGGGATCAAGCCCCGCATCGGGCTTTCTGCTCAGCGGGAAGCCTGCTTCTGCCTCTCCCACTCCCCCTGCTTATGTTCCCTCTCTCGCTGTCTCTCTCTGTCAAGTAAATAAATAAAATCTTTAAAAAAATAAAATAAAATAAAATAAAATAAAATAAAAGATACCGGGGCACCTGAGTGGCTTGGTTGGTTGAGCGTTCAATTCTTGGTTTCAGCTCAGGTCATGATCTCAAGGTCATGAGATCGAGCCCTGAGTCAGGCTCTGCACTAGGTGCAGACTCTGCTTGAGATTCTCTGTCTTTTCCTCTCCCTCTGCCCCTCCCCTACTCTCCCTCTCAAGTAAATAAATAAATAAAATACTTTTTTAAAAGGTCGGATACTTTTTTCCCCCTTTGAGAAACTCTGATTTTTATTGCAAATAGGCATTGAGCTCAGCAGTAAGTGTTAGACAGCACAAGAGACAAAGACCAGTTTCTGCATTTATCTTCTGTGAATGGCTACTTTGCAAGATTTTCTCCATTAAGATATTACTAAGAAAAATAATTAAATCCAATTATACAGCTATCAATTAGCAACCTAAATAAAAAGATACACTTCTTGATGGATGCTCAGAAAATAATTATCATTTTCTTATTTCTCTTCTGCTACAGGATCCAAAGATGTCATTATGTCATTATTATGTCTTTAAAAGTTCATTCATCTACAAAAGGTGCTCTGGAAATTTTAAATCAGGAGTAATCAATCCCACGATATACTGACTCATGATCTCACTTTCTCAGTACTGTAACCTTTGACAACCTGTTAGGTTTTCATAATTAATTGGCAGTTTGTTGATAGCTCAGTAAGAACACTGAAAAGCATGTGACTAAAACAAACCAGCTGGAACAGATGGTGCGATAATGATCCTATGACTTTTCCTTGCAACCTCAACACTTATATGGAAGAATCAGAAAACAACCTTGTTATTAACTTAGAGAAAACAAAATGTTTACAAATCTAAAAAGTATCTGCTTAACATTAGATTTAACAAAGTTAGACTTGAAAATGGTAAGGGGGATGGAGAGAGGTTTCTCTTGTTCAAAAAATAATATTTTTCTTTGAATCAAACTATTTTATTCACCATATGGCGTAACATGCTGTGCTGCTCATGGCAGTAGGATTTAGAGTAGTTACGTGATTTAGTAGATTCAAATTTCAGGGATTTTGATTTATTTACACATTCTCTAGAATCTCACCTCACTTGGGAAAACAAACTAAGAGCGCTAAAGTATTGCCTTAGGAACGAAATACAGCATTTGAGATGGGGAAGGAAACTGTGGTATCATGCTTATGAATGAAAAGAATGTCAAGGTGAAGCAAATCCCCAACATTATCAAATGTCGCAGAGAAGTCGAATATCTGAGGGGTTTCACCTGGAGTACCCTCACTGCCTCTCTCTCTAGCCTAGAAAAATACTCTAGGTCTTCCGAGATAGCTCCAAGTCCCTTCCTTTGTGAAATCTTCCCTGTCAATTTCACATGGACTTGGCTGCTCTCTGCTGCAATTTTTACATATCTCCCTTAAATGTCTTTTCACCTTGCACTGTTGATTTCTGATTTAAGAAGGGTAACATCCTTATATACATATAGAAGAAGGTACATTAATAGATAGGACCGGTTCTATCACAATCTCAGAGTTTCTTAACTTCCACAGACCTTTGTTCTCTTCTGTAATAGGGAAGTGGCCTAAATGATTACTAGTGCCTTTTTTCCTTTTTGGTATTCTACAATTCTATGAGGCAGAGAAACTGACTTCTAACCTACCCGATGTCATACTGTGTAACCTAAGCAAAACCAATTGCATTACTTGGACCTCATCTATAAGAAGGGATTTATGACTCTATATAGTCTAGCATCTGTACAAGATTATTCCTTCTGAGTAGATTTATTGATCTGGATAAGGATATGGGGAAGAACAGGTTTGAGGGAGAAAACTATTATTCCTTTTTTGAGAAAGCTTTTGGTAGTCCTACTGGAGATGTTAAATACACATTGGATATAAGAACCTGAAGTTCAGCAAAGAGGTATGGGCTAGATAGTATTTATAGGTCATATAATTTAGGTATGAGATGGGAAGAGGTTTGAGAGGAGAAGAGGTCCAAAAACTAAGCCCTCAAGCAGGTTTAGTCAAAATAGAGGATTGGGACACCTGGGTGGTTCAGTGGGTTAAGCGTCTGCCTTTGGCCCAGGTCATGATCCCAGGGTCCTGAAATCAAGCCTGCTTTTCCTTCACCCTCTGCCTGTGGGCTCCCCCTGCTTGAGCTCTCTCTGTCAAAATAATTAATAAAACCTTTTTTTAAAAAAAAAGAGGATTAAATGCTGCTAGGAGGTAGAGAAAATGAAAATAGTGAAGTTTTAATTTTGGTGAAAAAGATGCATGGAAATTTTCATTGAAATGGAATGACTGGAAGCCAATAGCTCTTATCATCTGGAATGCTATATTTTTACTGGTTTGTTTATTCTCCATTTCCAACCAGAATGTTAGCTCCATAAAGAGACTACTTTGTTAATTACCTGTGTGAATTAGAGCAGTACCTGGCATACAGCATGAGCTCAATAAATATTTTTAGATAGATAAATGAATGAATAAATTAATGGTGATAAGTAATTAATTTGAAATAGTAGGTATACATTAAGGGATTCTTAATATTCTTCATGTAATTGAAAATATTCATTAAAACTGACTATGAAATCAATCTAGAATTCAAGTTGCTGTTATTACAAAAAGCTTTTCTTTTACATCTGATCAAAACCAGATTTCCAGTGGGAAGTTCCTGTGGAAAAACCTCCCTTGTCAAGGACTGACAGTCTTTCCATTCCCTTAGCTCAACTGAAATTGGAAAGACCTGAGAGACTAAAAGAAGTAAAAGAACTTCAGGCAAATCTGTCGCAGTAACTGTTTTTATCTTTTGACCCGCTTTAGCTTCCTACCTACTACTTTGAACTCTGTGGTTGAGTTCTAATTTAATATTTCTCTTAGGAAAAATTTTTTCCAAAGAATCTACTTTCATTATGGGCAATGGATTCTCCCTATCACAGAAGTAGATTCTTTCCATCTAGCAGTTGATTATCCTTATTAGAGCAATGGATTCTCCTAATCATTATCCCATCTTCCAATGTTCATTCCCATAAGCATAATTAAAAACAATACAAAAACAGCTAAGAGTCACTGCCTTCATGTTGTAGGACTATACTGGAGAGCAGCAAAGGAAAAGCAGATCATGCATATCCTACTAAACATATTAGGATGGTACCTTATAGCATTTAATTATCCAAAAATATTTTTCTGATAGGTATGATTGCTTATATTGAACTAAATATAAAGAAAGAGAAATTTATCAGGATAAAGTTCAGAAAGCTGGTCATTGTCAAAACTCGTATCTGAATCCAAGGCTGACTCCACTCAAATCTGACCCATGGTTCTGTCATATAATTCTACTTTTAACAAACACATAATGACGCAGATATAGAAAAAAAGCCTGTACAAGGAGTAGCCACGCACAGCAAACAACTACTTACTCAGACTGAATACTACTGAAGAGAGAATCTTTCGCTTGCATTCACTTTGGATCCATGTAAATGCAGATACAACAGACAAAGGCAGTGATCACGAGAGAGCAATAGCTAGGTGACTTTTATGTCCATATTGCGTGGGTGAGTGTCTTTCAATTCTATATGAACACACACACACACACACACACACACACATAAACATGGAAACTTCTTTAGTTCTTAGTCCTGTCTTATTGGTTCATACTGTGAAAGAGGCCAAAACTCTTAAATGTAATACTTTGTTGAACAGATTATAGCACGTGCAATTTGTTTTTTCTCGTTAACATCTGAGATAAGAATAGAATTATAATTGTTAAATTGCAAGAATTATGACCATTAAATTAATTTCAATAGCCAGCTTAATTTGAAAAAGAAAGAAGCTAAATATAGGTAAAATATATTCATTGGCATTTTGGAAGTACTGCAGTGTGAAATGTATAATAATTTAAGCTTGCATTAGGAAAAAGTATTCACACTGAATTCCATTTAATAAAAAAAAAAAAAAGATGTGTATACTCTGCTTTAAACAAATGAAAATCCCCCATCATGAAAAGCATGTTGGGTGGTAAATATTTGTTTTCCAAAACCATCTTTGCTTTACAAAACTATTTATGCTGCAGTTTTATTAACTCCTCTGGTGAACTAAAAACATTTTTAAAGTAAAAATTTTAACTACCACATAGAATACAAGATGATAGAACTGAAAATCATATTAGAGACCTAGTGTAACCCCTTCTTTTTATATGGGAAGAATATGATAAGCACCAATAATAACCGGTGTGCCCACGATGAAGGTAGTCATGGGCCTGGAATGTCACTGTCATGATTCCAAATATAGTATTTTTCTTTTAAATGCTACAATACATCTGACTAGAATCCATTCACTATAGAAAGAAAGGACACACATGTGCAAATGCTTTCAGCGTCTAAGGCACTGTTTAGAAGCCACATCTCTTTGAACCCCAACAACTTTGTATTTACTACTCTCTAGAGTTTCCAAAAGCCAACAGAAAGGACATCCGCATCACCATCTCTATTGAATCATGTTGTTTAAGTAGAATTTTCAGAATTGTTTTTGTTTTGTACATTTGTTTTTTCACAACGATCTTCACTGGGAAGATAGTAATATACAGCCATGGTTAAAGTTGTATATAGATGGTAACAGCAGTGCTTATGTAATTATAGTTATACAGTAGTTTTATATATGTTTATTATATATAAATATGTACTTTTATATAAATAAATAATTGTATGAGTATATATAAAATTTGTGAGAGATACAGTTATATAACCTTATAGATGTTTATAGTTTTATATGAATGATTATATATAGTACAGGATATATTTTTTAAAAGCGTGTTTGACGACTGTGGAACAAAATGAAACTTTGGGTCTAGCTGACTTAACCAAGGAATTTTATTAAATTATATAACTTTACGAGAGCCTGGACTTCAAATTGTAAGTACTGGCGCCTCAAACTGAGGCAGAAAAACAAGACGACATACAGTGTGACCCATGACTCATATTCAATCTCCCAAAAAAAGGTCCCCAGACTTGACTTTATAATACTTTCATGATTCGATAGTAAAAAAGTATATTATGTGTAGGCTGAAATTAAATTAATTCCATAAGTCTGTTTTTCTGATCACCTTCAATAGACGATTTTAAAAAATAAACTGTGCAATTATTTGTATAGATTATCAAATCATCTGCTGTCAGTTTCTTCTTCAAAATGAATAGATTGAAGTTATCTTAAAATAAATTTGATACTAATATTCTGGATTATATATGTTGGTATGTACATGTAAAAGGGCATCAATCTCCCACCTTGCTGAAAACTGCAGTCTGTAACATAGTGCAGGGTGACTGGTTAAAAGCATGTACTAATATGACCAACAGGGTGTGATATCTCTTAGTCCACTGCACTTAGCCTCTCTGGACCGGAAGCCCACCTGGCTTATGTGTGAAAAGGTCAAAAAAGAAGCAACTGCAACATTGTTCCTATATCTTTGTATGCAATTTATTTGACATGTTGAATTTCTGACTTTCAGCCCATTTTCACAGAAATCTGACATCAAACAGGCACTATGCTTCTGGTGGTTGGTAACCTGAAAACATTCATTCCTAAACACTGTACCAAAAGTATTTTTAATGCTATGCAGCAGCATGCTATAGCAGAAAGAACAACAGCTGAAGTCAAAAGAAATGGATTCTACCTGTGGCTGTGTTCCTAAGCTGATTTTCTTAACACTTGCACTCCAAGTCTCAACCCGCTGTGATTCAGCTTCTACCAAATGAATCCACTGAAACTGCTCTCACGGAAGTGACCATGTTACTTGACCTCTCCTCCCTCTAGCTTCACTCACACAAAATTCTCATGATTTCCCTTCATTTGCCTAGTCATCCTCCTGAAGTCTTCTTTCCCCACTCTCCTCCACTCATCTGCTCTCTTTAAGCTGATATCCCACAGGTTTCGTACGTTAAATTTAAAAAAGAAAAAAAAAGCCATTAATCACAATGATAAAGTTCATTTTTTCTTTGTCTTTTAATTTGTATTCTCAAGAAAAATTTAAGGAACAACATCTGCATGTTGTGGCAATATAAACAGAGTTATAAATGATTTCCTCATTCTTTTCAAAGTAGGTACCAACTGGAAGTAATCATGGAAACTAAAACTAACCAATCACATTGATCATTGTTCGTTTTGTTTTGTTTTTTTCTCCTAAACACTCTGGATGTATGTAACTTTATTGCACGTTGCAAAATGTTACCTGACGATTAGCAATTTCATGTTATGTTTGGTGTGAAAGACCTATTATCTTAGTTTGTATGTAAGTTGTAGTAAGTTTGCTTGACATAATATGAAAAACGATGCTTTAAAGTTTAAAAATAATAATATCTTATATAACCTTGAAGATATTGCCCTAGTTCAAGAGAGGAGAAAATCATTATAGGCTCTGTCTTCTGAATTCATTGCCTTCCACCTTGATGAGCACTTAAAATGTAAATTAAGGAAGAATGCAGCTCTTAGGATTGACTCTGTCTAAAATCCCAAAGGTACTATGTTACAGATTTTATTTGCTATTAAAAAAAATCATTGCAATTTTGTCAATGTCAGATTTTAAATTCAACCTCTCCCATACGAAGGTTTCTAGCAGGCTATGTTCTTTAAATCGGGGACTACATTTATTGCATAGGAAAAAAAAAATCTGTCACAGTTTAACAATGAAGTGCTGCACAGGGAACAACTTAATTTCTTCTGTATTTAAAACTGAAATGCCGTGGGGAAAACTTGCCCATTCATTCAGTTCAGCTGAGTCTCAGAGGTATGCTACTTCATATTCAGAAAAGTATGGGAAAAGTCCAAGGATGGAGTCCACAGTTAGCAGAAGTCACGGGGACCCAGAATATTTTCCAGAACAACCTAATGCCTCCCCAGGAGAGATCTGGGCCACCATGGTGTGGAAGGGAAAGAGGGAAAATAGGTTAATGTGACCTAGTTCTGCCATGAGGGTTTTCACAAAGTTTCTCAAAATCAAAACCTATATGCTTTTGTGAAAACTAGAGAAAGCACCAAGTAAACCAAGCATAAAGGTTAATTTCAGCTAAGTCAACTGAAGATGAGCACATGACCAGTGATTGGAACCGAAGCAGACAAGGTAGTTGAAACTTCCCAAGAAATTGCTGACGGGAATTAGCAGAAACTGTACTAGCTAGTTATGTGGTCAATGGTGGCTGGGGATTAAAACCCAAGTCATGAGCGAACTCGCAGCAAAAGTTGAGTTAGTTCTAAGTGACATAAGAGAAACTGCATTTTATCTTATACAGTGTTTCAAATTTGAAAAATAAACTACAGGTAAATGGTTAGATTTAAGAAAAAAATTAATAGGTTTGGAAAGAAAGAAAACTGAAGAAAGATGAAAAACAAAGAGCAGTAACACAATGTTTTATGATTAATAGTAAAAAGTGCTTATTGGATATTTATGGTGCTCCAGGCCAAGTATACTATGTGCTTTCACGTTCTTGGTAACAATCTATCAAGACAAAATCCACTAATTTAGGTAGACTGGACATGTGAATCCAGGCAATATATCCTTATCAACCTCCCAGAGTATACATCTTTTGAAGCAAATGTTTTGAGAAGAAAATGAAGGCAAGGCACAGGTACCAGTTTGATTTCTGAGAATTTCACATATAAGATCTTTGTGGATGTCTCCTTCTAATTAGATTTAGGGGAAAATACTTCATGGAATTTACCTATATAGAATTGGAGCTAACTTGCAACTCCATCCGGATACTGTCTCTAGTCTAAAAGCAGGTAACAACATTTAGTAGCAACACCCAAACCTCAGAGGGCCTGCTTCAGGACACTTGTAATTCCGCAAAAATCCTGTGACCCTGATAACCAATTTTTTTTTTTTTTAATAGCAACTTTGGTTCTCCCAATTTTTCTTTTCCGGGTAATGAATATAAAACTCCCAACAGAACTGGCTGGGCTCAAGATTGCCAGTAAAATTTATCTCCCTTCCTCTGTTCTCATGGAATTAGAACCAGAAATGACCATAATGATTCCTTGCTGCTGGAGGCTGAGAGAAATGCCTCTCAAGCTTCTTTAATAAGGAATCTATTGCAAAATGGCTCCTTGAACACCCAGAGAGCAGCCAAGAAAATACTGAGTGGTAGCTGGAAAATCTATCAAAACTTCCCTCAAGCGCACTTAAATGCTTCTTTTATTTCATTACTTTTCTTGAAAGAGCAAGCTACAAGCTTGACTCAGCCCACTTACTGTCCTACAGTAAACACAAAAATAGCTGAGGCTATCCCCCCTGACAGGGGACATCGCTTCCCCTCAATTTGGCTTCTGAACAATTTTTATTCTTTTAATAAATTTTCAATTATATTTTCTATTTTTACTTTTAATTTTAATTATAATATATATAATTTCTAATTTTAATGTATATGATTTATTGTTTAATGGCTTATAATAAAACTAATATTTAAGAAGAAAACCTCCCTTTCATAAAAATATTCTCATAAATATATTTTCATGTGAAGTCTTTCACTTCAGTTTTTTCATTGGTGTGGAATTAATTTGGGGCCTATGGGGACAAGATTTTATTTTATTTTTCTTGTATTTTCTTGTATTTTATTTTTTAAATTTTTTGTATTTTAATTTTATATTTACCTTTACTTGTATTCTACTCAACTAAAGTTTTTTTTTTTTTTTTAAGATTTTATTTATTTATTTGACAGAGAGAGCACAAGCAGGGGGAGTGGCAGGCTCACCCCAGAGCAGGGGGAGCCTGATGTGGGACTTGATCCCAGGACCCTGGGATCATGACCTGAGCCGAAGGCAGTCGCTTAACCAACTGAGCCACCCGGGTGCCCTCAACTGAAGTTTTTTTTAAGAAGTTTATCTGGTTTATAACTCTGTCTTGGTTAAAGGTTGGGTTTCCCTGTATTGTGCTTATGTTTTTAAATTCTCCATTTGATTCCATTAACCAATCTATTCCTATGCAGATAGCACAGACTTTAATTACTAGAGTCTGATTACAATTCTTGATATACAGTAAGGGAAACCGTTGGTTCTTTTCTCTTCTATATCCATTTTTAAATGAGCATATAAATTTCTTCATCAGAGCTCGTTGTGATTCATTCGTATTTAAATGTGCATTTACCTCTAGCCTGTCAGTGCGATTTACTTTAGGTATTTACTTTCTAAGCAGCATATGACCTTTTTGTTAACCATTATGAAAATCTGTCCTTAGTAGGTCAATATAATAGTTTTATATTTATTAAGATTGTTGACAAATTTTAACATTTCTACAGTTAGGTTTTTATTCCATAATGTGTGTGTTGTTATTTTTTAACCATTGTATATCTTTGATTGCTTTTTTTTTCATATTGGACGGAGTGTATTTTCAATACACCCCTTTCTTTCTCACTTTATTTAGAAACTGAAGATGGGTTTCTCCTGTCTAAAATATTCAATTTAACTTTTATCTGAACAACAAAAAATCTTAAGCTTTCAACATGTTTCCAAAATACAAGACGTCATATGAAATTAGTGATAATAATAGCTTCACCTTTAAAAGACAATCAGATACTAGATTATGCTTAACATCAACAGTTAGTTAAACTTCTGCATTTGCCATTTTTTCCTTGCACACCATACATTTCTACTGGTTTACTTCTATGTTGAGGCAAGCCTTTCTAAAATATTTCGGTGTGGGTCAATTAAGAGGTAAATTGTCTTGTTCTTTGTGTCTTAAAATATTGTCTTGCTCTTAATATTAAATCATATTTTAGGTATTTTAGATTTTAGGCTTATATTAATTTAATGTGAAGGCTTCTGTTAATCTAATTGCCATTCCTTTGCAGAGAATGTGTTCTTTTTTCCTTGGTAGCTTTTAACACCTTCCTTTCCTCTGTAGTTTTTAACACCAACAAATTAAAATTTATTGTTAAATTTATTTATTTTTAGCACTTTATTCTTGATAAATTTCTCAGTAGTATTCTACAATTCATCATTTTTTGTTTTTCTGTATAACCTTGTGTGTAACCTCTCTATTTAACTTTTATTTCAATGCATATAGGTATGTTTGCCAAGATTTCAAATTATTTTGTCTTACGTGTTGTGATTAGCACTGGGTGTTATATACAACTAATGAATCATTGAACACTACAACAAAAACTTATTATGTACTATATGCTGGCTAACTGAACATAATATAAATAAATAAACAAACAAACAAATAAATAAATAGTTATTTTGATTTAATTAACTCTGATTTCATTTTATATTTGGGATATTATGCCTTCTTTTACCCACTTGATGTTCCTAAATATATGTATTTAAAAATTTTTCCATCCTTTTTCTTAAATCACTATCTTCTGGAACATAATCACCTTCGTTATGTATTTACTTATTCATTTGTCATGTTGTTGGATGTGCGTGCATGTGTGTGCCTAAGATGAGGTGGATGTTTGGCTGTGTCTCATCCTACCTCCCCAGTCTAGTATTGGCTGCTTTGGGTTTCTTCCATGTTACTATGCTGAGAGCAGTGCAGTCAGTAATCAAGCTTGTGGTTAGCTTGCCTGATCATGAGGGTTTGTTTTTTGTTTTTGTTTTTAAAGCAGCCACCTCTCTCAATGCAAAACTTTATTTAATTTGCAGCCCTGACCAGCCTTTTTCCTCCATCTCAAATCAAAACTAACTCAATCCCGAATTCAGACAATTTGGTTCCAGCATCTCCCAAAAATTTGCATGGAAAGTTTTTTTCCCATTAACCCAAAGAACTAATTCTCCAGGGGACTTTACCGGTTTCCCTATATATCTCTGGCTTTTGCCACCAACTCCTTCTGCTTACCCCCAAAATTATGCCTCTTCAATATCCCCTTTTTTGTTTTAACTATTATTATTATATGCTTTATGCTGAGGAATACCCTCACAAGATAAATAAGGAAATGGGTTTTTGTTTGTTTGTTTTTGAGTGTACCTGAGGCATGCTCACAATGTAATCTATCTGTGGCTATTGGACTTGCCAAAATGGAACCAATATTAATTAATTATTCAGTAAATTAAAAAAAATTGAGTTGTCAAGAATTCAAAAAACAAATGGATCTCACAGAAATACCATTTGCAAGTCATTTAATGAGTACATATATCTTGAAACCATTTCGTTTTCTAATTTACTTGGATAAATTTAGTAGCATTTTCATTAACTTTTTCATGATAAAGTTTAAGTAGAATTTTTTTGCACTATTAAGCTTTTAAAAATACAAATGTAAATACAAAATGCTAATGAATACATACTATAAGGTTACTTAACCAGGCCTTCACTGTGAAAATCTGAGAGAGAAAAGAAATGCCAATCTCAATGGAGTCTTTTATAAATATTAGACAAGAACTGATAGATTATTATTCAATTCATATACTAACAAAAATGCTTGGGTGGAAAAAATTGATGAGAACTTTTGAAAATCATGACTTTATTTGATCTACAACCCTGGAAATAATTCAAATATACAATAAGGAGATTCTCACAAATTTCTTTTTTCAACATAACCCTCTATTTGTATTAATTTTCAAAAATTACAGAGCAAGTAATTAATATGCTAAATTTAAACTAATACCAACATAAATCCAGTCTCATGAAACACGAAAAACTAGAATTTTATATTTGAAAGATACATTAGAATTATGTAGTCGAAAGTCGTTTCTCACAGATGAGGGAGGAGTCAGTATAATGAGCTGGACTCTGATGGTAATTAGCTCATTACTTAGTAATATGTACAGAATATTTCTAGATACATGTATAGGAATATGTCTAGACATAAAATTTCCTACTACCTAGAGTTCTTTATAAGATTTATTGAAGATTCTAATCAAATAACTTCATATTATCACCCTATATTTTAAAATATGCAAAAAAGAAAGATATCTAGATTAAGAAAACAGAATAATGCTACTGGAATTTTCTTTGTTCTGATATAACAAAGTATTTGGTTATTTATATGCATACTTCTGTAATGGTGTTTGTAAGTTACATATTTTTCTCATTGTAAAAATGATTTTATATACAAGAGATTGGCCACATTTTGGCAGTATGTTATCTCCAAGTTAAATTTAACTGTAATACCTCATTGCTCAAGACTTTATCTATTTTTATGTTTAATTAACTCATTTATTTTGTTCAAATCCACATCTAACATGAAATATAATCCTTTGAATATTATAGTAGTAACTTATTTTCATTTGTATTGAAGTTTTAAGAAAAGGTCTCCCAGAGAATTCTGTTGGAACTTAATATTTCCAAGTAAATCTCTGCAAGTTTTCATATTCTTTGCAAAAATAATAATAAACAAACTTTGATGATACCCTTGATGTTGCATAGCAAATTCTTAATTAAAGTATAGTGATCAACAAAAACATAATAATCAAAAATATAAAAAGAATATTATTTACAGTCTGTCACCGAGAAGAGTCTTAAACCAATGCTGTGTGATTGTGAAATTTTTCAAAATTGGCCTCAAACTGTATCACGGCAGTATTAATAAGAAAGGGCATTTCTCAGCTCCAGGTAAAAAAACAAAATAAGGGCGCCTGGGTGGCTCAGATGGTTAAGCGTCTGCCTTCGGCTCAGTTCATGATCCCAGGGTCCTGGGATCGAGTCCCGCATTGGGCTCCCTGCTCCTTGGGAGCCTGCTTCTCCCTCTGCTTCTCTCTCTCTCCCCCTCTGTCTCTCATGAATAAATAATTAAAATCTTTAAAAATAAATAAATAAAATGAATACAAGAAGAAAAAAGTTACTTTGAATTAAATAATTTATAACTTAATGATGTAACTTAAATAATACATTTTTGTATAAATACCTTATGCAAGTGCTAAATTCAAATAAATAATAATTTTCCAAATTTTATAGCCTCAGAGATAGTGCTCAATAACATGTCTGCTATGAAGGGCAGAGCTAAAGAACTTAATTAACCAAAACCATCAATTCCTTTTAGATCTACTCATCACAAGATTTAAAATGTGCTTTTTTTTTTAAAAGGCAACATTCTAGCACTATAAATATATTTTACGAAGACAATGCAGTGAGATTACAAACATGAAGCAATAGAATTCTAAGAACCTAGAGGGATAAGGTCCACAGAGGTATTGAACATTTTTTATTTTCTAAAAATCACCCTGCCTTTTGAAGCAACAAACTGAAGGTGTTGTAAAATGATTGTATTCTGCTATCCCTGAGCCATTTGACAAAGAGTTTAGGAAAAATCATCGGTGTCCGGTCTTTGAGAAACTTTAACTGTGTATTCGGTTCTCAGGGTCTGTATGGGTTCATTCTTCAAAAGGAAGAATATACCATATTAAGTGTAACTTTACCTGTACAAAATGTTTCATCATAACTATAAACTCACCCTTCATCAAGTGCATAATAAATAGGTTCGTGATTTACACGATTCGAAAATTACAGTCTTTTAAAATAAGCTCAATCAAGCCTGAACATTGTAAGCACTTCTTATGCAACTGATTAGGAAAGTGTGTGAACTAAATTTCCGTGACCTATGTAAACCAAAGCTAATTATCTTCACAATTGGATTTTTTCAAATGACTGATAGTCTACATTAAATAAGAAAAAACTCCAAAAGAATCTGTTTTTGTTTCCTTCCTAGTTTTCTGTGTTTAAATAAGCTGTGTCAGCTCAAGAAGAACTATAGAAAAAGCCCTCCCAGATACGTCAAGGCCTACATAGTTAAAAAAAATTTTAATAACAATAGCAAAAATCTGTTAATTACTTATTACAGGCTTTATGTTAAGTAGGTTATATATGAACAACTCAATTTTATGTTATAGGAAAACAAAACAAAACAACTTAGACTGATGTGTAGTGATTTGTCCAAGATGACTACACTGTTGAAAGATCTATACCCTTGTTACTCGTGATAACCAAAAATCAAGCAATTTTAATTATCGATTCACTATGGAACAGGCACTGGCCATATACTTTTAAATCTTCACCTTACCAATATTTCCATAATATAAATATGGCATGAAGCATTAAATATGGGTAAATAATTGTGCATTGAACATATTTCCCTGCTTATTTATATGAGTTATTCCCTTAGACATACATATTACTGTGTTAATATATGCATGTCAATCCTACCATTGTGGTAACTTTAAGCCATGTTTCTCATTACATATATGAATCACATTAAATGGAAAAGGAAACTACTTTTAAATATCATGATTATATCACAGAGCCACATTTTCTAGTGCAAAGACTGATAGCCTATGTAAATATATCATTTGAGTTAGAATACAACTTGCATTATGCTCACTGCAAATGTGGTGATCCAATGGGTTTACATACCATTGTCTGCCATGTTAACCATAATATAATCCTACTAGAAGATTTAAGAATGTACCTAAACAAGCAGGATCACATTACTGCACAGCCACTCCTTAAATAGAATTAGAATCTCAGATATCATCTGGGTAATTTAAGTAATCATGGGACATGATTTCTCACTGGAGAGATAGCGTGGGATGTTCTTTGTGGGCTAATAGAGCTCTATGAATATTTTATAGCAAATGAATGAATCCACTACAATACTTGTTTGCACTCAGTGAAAAAAATATAGATTGGGTTATAACAAGGTCACACTGTTAAATATCAAAAACAACTAAATTTTAGAATGTGGGACTCTTTGGCCACTGAAGGACAGTTCATTTGATCTTCTCTAAAGCTGGCCATCTGGTGGCATCATTTCAAATTGAAGTCATGTTCCGAAAGATGGACTGTGATTCTCTGAGGATGTGGCTAAGCCATTCAACTCTACTTACAGAGATTATAGTGATCAAAAGTCCCAATGATATAAAATTATTCCGTGTAATTGGAGAGTACCTACTACAGCAGGAGCCTCTCACTGAGAGAAGATTTCTTCGGCTGGAATGATATAAGCAGCATGAGAATGAAAGTCTAAAATGGCAGGCATAATGAGAGGGCCCAGGGATGTCAGTACTGAGATTGTTCTGTGCCAGTTTCCAGCTCACTGACTCCTAGCTTTGGCTTCCCTTTCTCTGCACTCCTGAAACAGCAGACCTTACACTATGCCTACAGCTATCATATTTCGGTGAGCAAGAGAATTTTAGGCCCAACCAGAGAGATTCTGATTTCAAAGGTCTAAGAGTAAATCCAAGAATCTGCATTCTAAACAGGCATCACAGGGGATCCCAAAACTGGCGCAGCAAACCCCATACCTGTGAAACACTGCTTTATACTCTCTGCTATACCTGAGCAGGAAACAGATTAACCTTAAAGCACATCAATTATATTTGTATTCCAAGGTTTAGCTGAGTATTTATTTATTTATTTATTTTTGTTTCATTGATGAAAATGAGTGTGGTATTTCAGTGCCTGAATATTGGTTTTGTTCTTGATCTAAGCAGGGGTAGGCAGAATTGTATTTATTTCAGTACTCTCATTTACAGGACTAGGGGCCAGCGGGGGGGAAATGTCGAGACTACAGGGGCAAAATATTGCACACATTAGAATTTTTAAAATCTAATCTTTCATTTGCCAGAGGGGTGGGAGGTGGGGGGATGGGCAGAATGGGGGGTGGGAGAAACAGGCTTCCGGTTACAGAATGAAGAAATAAATCATGGGACAAATGCTATGGCCTAGGGAATAGAGTCAACGGTATTAGGATAGTGTTGTATGATGACAGACAGTAGATATGCTTGTGGCAAACCTAGTATAACATATATTCTTGTGGAATCACTATGTCGTACATCTGCGACTAATGTAACATTGTGTGTTAACTATACTTCAATAATAATTTTAAAAAACCTAATCTTTCTAACCTGAGATGAAATCGTTAGTAGCATTAAAAATACCTGCCCTGAAAACTGTTCCTGAGCTTAGCGATAGGGCATCTTTGCTATAGGTGACATAAGAAATCAACTTCAGAAGCATGAAGGAGAAGTTGCAATCAAGAAAATTGCAGGTATTTATATTTCTCTTTGGGGTTTTGCCATCTGCTCTGCAGGAGGAGCTAATTCCCTCTTATCTTCTAGAGGAGAAAGTCATTTGGTCCCCCAAGATTTTGTCAACCTGTGAACTCTTAGACGCTATTAAGAGAATGTAACCATTTTTTTTAATCTGACTTTTGCTTCATGATTAGAAATTAACCAAAATCATTTCAAGGTGTAGCAGAGAGGTGGTGGTAAACATAATTCTAATAGTTGTTCAAAAGCTTAGGGTTGAACTCAATATATTTTTACATGCATTTGAGCTTTTAACAGTATTTGTGGTTCTCAAAAACACTGCAAGTAAGGGAGTAATGGAAGTCCCGTCTGCAGAGCGTACGACTGAGCAACTGAGGACAAGCAGGTAAGTAACATCTCAAGGTTATACAGAGAGTATAAAAGGTCACCTTAAATCTCAGGTCTGTGGTTCCTTACTCATCTCTTCTACAGCATATGAAGAAGAGATTGACACGTACCCTTGTTTACGGATATTTTTTTTTCCCTCCAACTCCCTGTGCTTCCTCTCCCCCTTCCCTCTTCTCACTCTTTTCTTTTTGAAAGCAGGTAACATCTTATTTTCATATAAATACTGGTAATATTCATTTTAATATGTAGCCCTTTCTCAGATTAGGTCAGTGTTTCGGCTGGTGCAAGGCATATGGTAGACTCGATAAATATTTGAAAAGTGAAAAAAAATAAAGCTTTGTCAAAGTAGTTCCCTTGGAATTATGAATCTTCCTATATTTGTGATAACTGGTGCCATAAAGAGATGCTTCATTTCTTCTGTTTCTGTTGTAAGGAACCTTAAGTAAGCGGCTCTAAAATATAAAGGGCAGAGATCACAATGCATGTTGACCCCCTTCTCCTGTGGCAGGACTGACTCTCACCAGGGGCCAGGGGCCCCTGGCGGGCCTCCCAGGCTCTCTGCCTTCTCTGCCTCTCTCTAAAGGAGCAGACTCACCGTGCTTACGTGGGAAGTGCAGAGAATCCCGGGAGCTGGACGAACTGAGTGATGTTGCCCCAGCTTTGTGTCATGTGGGGGAAATCACGGAAATTGTTTTGATGTGTTTTGGTCAGTCATGGGATGTGGAATTGATGATCTTCGGGGTTTCTTTAAGCTCAGAATTCTGATTTCTAATCCATAGTTTCCATTCTTCCCTCTTCCCTATGTACAGTTGATTTTCTCGCAAGTCTACCTCTGGGCCACTGAACTGTAATATTGAGAAATAAGGATAATCCTGGGAATTTTAGGCACAGTGGTATCTCAGGCCACGGAGGCCTGGTGGAAGTGTGTTGGGGGAGAGTAAATTAAAGTCAGGGGACTTAGAGATGTACTCAGTAATGCCAAATAATCAATTTTAAAATATGTGATTATACTGCCTCTGAAGTTTCACATCTCACAAGGTATATTTTAATCCGTAATTGGTTGATGGGCTTCAGGCTGGCAATTACACACTCTTTTCTATTAAATGACATGGGAAACCAGCTGAGAATATTTCAAAAATGCTTTAATTTGTTTGTGAAAGGTGTCTGAAAGAAAACAAACAAAAAAAAACTTAGTAGTTCATTGGTTTCCAAGGTGTATTATTTTCTAACAATACAATAACATTGGAAGAAATTAATAACTTAACCCCTTCTCATTTAGCTCCTGGAAATTTTAATTCCATAGTCCCTTTCCCATGCTGAAGGGAAGGGAGAATAACAAAGATATTATCCTACACAGGTCTCAGAGGAGTTGTTATAATAGAATGGAATCATGGCTGCTGATCTCATTTTCCCATAAATGTTCACAGCTCAATCTCATGGAATGGCTGTGTTTACCACCAATGATGTTTATAATCAGTGTTAACACAGGAAACTTAGACAGTCAGCCAGGCAGTCCTTTTCTTCTCTTGTTAACTGGGCTTGTTATTACCGTTTCTTCAATTTCCTAGAGGATTCATGTACATAATCATGTCAGCTGCTAAACTGGTGGGAATTGAAGCTATTCTACATTTTGAAAGCATTAGCATGTGCCAACTTAGTAGCTACATAAATTAATGCTTTGCTTTCCACTTTTTAAAAACTTCTAGCAGCTCAAGCAGATCTAGGTTTTCGTGGATATGTGTTGTCAGCATAGAACAACTTGAGTTTTGGCAATTATCAACTTAACTAGATCATTATGGAGCCAATCAGAATAATGAAGTCCTCAAAGTAAGTTTACTAAGTAAGGTTTTGTTACTGTCAGTATTTGAATCATTTTATTTAAGTTTTTTATATTTATCACATTATTATTCAGGTAAATGTTATACCTCCATTTCATTTACATTTAAAATTTAATTAACAATAATCATTAGAACACAGTTCATTTTTAAATAATTTTTCTTGTTATAAAACAGATATATCTGATTGTAGACATTTATAAAATGCATATGAGGAAAAAACAGAATAAAAATTACATTTAATTCCACAGTCCAGAGTCAAGATGCTTAATATTTTGGTGTATTTCAGTCTTTTCCTTATGCATATAATCTAAAATAAATGCCTTGCAGTTCAACCCATTTAAATATGACTTCTTCCCCTACTACTCCACAAAAACAAATCTCACTGAGTCTCTTACATCCTCATCGTTGGTAATTTTAATGAAAACCTCTACATGCTTTCTTCT
This sequence comes from Callorhinus ursinus, assembly GCF_003265705.2. NCBI lineage: Eukaryota > Metazoa > Chordata > Mammalia > Carnivora > Otariidae > Callorhinus > Callorhinus ursinus. The sequence continues at coordinate 136,958,012 of NW_027397066.1, forward strand.
CTACCTTCGCCTTCCTTAAATAATTGGGTGTCATTATATATTTCAAGTTCTGTGAGGTCAGGGATCGCCCGGTCTTATTTACCTTTGTAATCTAGTGCTTGTAGAGTGCTGGCACGTAAGTATGGCTCCCTGGATTGTTTGTTGAATAAGCAATCATATCCCTCATCTTCAAACAATTTTATTTTATGTCAATAACCCTTGTGGATTTTCCACCACTTATCTAGAAAGGTGTTCAAAATCTCTTTCATTTTTCTCTTGTTCCTCTCTACTTTCAAAGCTAGTGACTTTCTGTTCAACATCTTCATCTTTCCACTCTCCCTGGCTCTCCATGCACTCTTGTGATTTCAATTGTCATCTAGATAGTTATCTTTCCTAAATCAATATCCATCATAGATAGTGCCTTCTCAGATTCATAAATGTGACTGCCTATTGTCGTTTTAAACTTTGATACATACGCATTTCAGAAACAACATGTTCTAAGCCAAAAAAATTACCCTCTCACCTCCCCAAAATTAACTACGTCTCTCTGTGAGGTCTTTAAGAAATAGTCATAACTGAAATGGGGTTGGCTTTGAGGGATGCCAGGATCCCAGTTAAAAGTGAAAAAAAAAAAAGAGGAACTGAAGACAGTGAGGAGGACGTGTCCATGATAATTACTTTTGAGGTAAATACAGCAGTAAACCAAATTATTCACTAAGAGTCTGTCAAGTTTATGTTTTACATCTCTAGAGTTGGGGAAGTTGGGGATATAAAAATTCCTGTGAAATGGGTTAGAATTGAAAGAGGGACTTGGTTAGATTATTAACCCAAAAAACTAAACAGAACTCTGCAGCAGTAAACTGGATTAATAAGCCAAACAACCTACAAAAAGCTATAACTCTACACCAGAAAATCTAGCCTGTGAATATAGTCATTTATATACCAAAAAGAAGTAATCTAACTTGAAGTTAGTGAAAAATTATATATTTCTTACCTAGAGCTATGTTTTCCAAAATGCATTCTGCAGAATACTAGGGATATATTAGCTGGATTTATATAAGAAGGAAAGACTTAGATGGTGGAATAAAATTTAGGGAAGCTGGTATAAAAACTAATTTTATAAAAGATTTCTCAGGGACTTCAGTATGCTAATGTGTACTGGAAACTCCAAGAGGAAGCTGTAGTATGCAGAGGTGTCTTAAATATACTTAACAATTCTTACCTTTTTAAGAGAAGAATATATTAAGGGATAAATAGACTTGTGATTAAACTTTGAAATAGACTGCTATAAATAAATGCATGCAACGTAGTTGCATATACTGGGTACTAAGCAAAGTAAGATCTTAAAAAATTCAGTATACCAAACAATAAAGAAAACATGTTTAAAATATAATTTAACTTTTTCTCAGCTATTTTTCTATGATGGCTATAAGTCAATAGCTATCACCATAATTCTCCCGTCAAAAAATAAATAAAAGCTGGTGGGCATTTTCCACATAATGAATAATTATAAAATGTGCCCCCAATTTTAACACGCATTACAAAAAAAAATCCGTGTATATGGGCGCCTGGGTGGCTTGGTTGGTTAAGTGACCAATTCTTGATTTCATCTCAGGTCATGACCTTAGGGTGGTGAGATCGAGCCCCATGTCCAGCTCTGTGCTCAGGGCACAGTCTGCTTGAGACTGTCTCTCTCTCTCTCTCTCTCTCTCTCTCTCCCTTCTCGTATCTCTCTCTCTCTAAATAAAAATAATAATAAAAAATTAAAAATCCAAGTATAAGTGGAGCCATGCAAATCAAACTCATATTGTTCAAGGGTCAGTTCTACACACATACACATAGTAGATGTAAATATAAATAAATATAACATAAGCCTTCTTTCTCTTAAATGTACTAAGTAATATATGCAGTTCAACAATCCAGCTCTAATCTAAATATGAAGCAGTTTTTTGATAAATCATGGTGTGATTTAAAGAACACTCCAGAGTTACAGAAACTTCAATTAAGTAATTAACTGAATTAATTAATTTGATTAGTATGTAATATAACAGCACATTTACAGATTAAACCATTGATATTAATACTGAAGCTTATCTTAGTACACGCAGATATAATTCTCTTGATTAAATTTAAGATAACGTATGATAAAAACTCTTAGCAGACTAAGAATAAATGGAAACTACTTAACCTAAAAAAAGACATCCAATTTTAAAAAATATTAAGAATATCACACTTATTGAAATAATCCTTAATAAGATCAACAAAAAAAAATGCTTGCTATTATCAATTATATTAAGGATTGTAGTGGCGTCCTAGTCAATGCAGTTAAAAAGTAAAAATAAAATAAAATCTATAATCAGAAAGTTAAAGCAAAACTCTACTTTTAATTATGTGGCTGTCCCTATAGAAATTGCCAAATGCATTATTGTTCTTAGGATAAATAAAAGCATTGCTGAACCAAAAGATAAAGTCCACATGCAACATACAATTGAAACTCTTTAGGCCACAACATTCAGTTAGAAAATGTATTTTTTTAAATTAACTTTTAGAGTATCAATAAAAAATACAGAAAAGTCCTTTATAGAATAAATTTAAATATTTTACTGAAAACATTAAACAAAGTAAATAGATAGCAACATTGACTATATTTTGGAAAGGAGAACTCTCTATTATTAATATACTAATATTCCTCAAACTGAGCTATAGAATCAGTGCAACTCCAATGAAAATCCACATAGAACTTGATAAGCTGATTTTAAATTTCATATGGAAATAAAAAGAGCCAAGACATCTACAAATCCCTGAAAGGGGACTAGGTGTGATATTAGCAAGTGAAGAAAAAGTTTGAAGGGTGAAATGATAGGCAATAACAAACCATGTAATAGTTCAAGCATACTGAACACTAAAAGCTGAGCAAAGTATTTAGTAATATGCAGGATTTTGATCACATTAACTGGAATGATTTCAGAGACCAGTAAAGTAGATTCAAGAGAGGACATATTTAAAGAGAGAAATTTAATAGAGTGGTAGAAATTTACAAGGAATTTTGCCACAAAACAAAGGAGAGAAATGGAATGAAGGATAATCATGGTCAAAGGCGTTTTTGCTTGTTTGTTGATTTTAAAGATGGGAAAAATTACATCGTTCTTTTATGCTGATAAAAAATAATCCAGTAAAGCAGAACTAACTGATGAGGCTGAAAGAGTGAGGAGAAGCCTTAAAACAATGTCCTTGTGTAGCTAAGAGAAGATGTGATACAGTAATTGATATGTTCCAAGGTTTTTTTTAAGTAGAAAATGAAAGAATAAGTATTATCATTCATAGGCATTCAGACCTGCATGAACTTTATTTTGACTTTTGTCAAATTTTAATAATGTAACTAGTCAAATTATTTAAACCTCTCATACTTTAGCCTTCGCCTGTGCAATCATACCATCTTATGGGGCTGTTGTATGAATTAAATAAGATAATGTATGCATAACACCTAACAATTTGCTTTGACACACATTAGGCTCTCAAATAATGACAACTATTAGTATTCTGATTTTTAATGAGAGAATCAAATACTTCATCCTTGAACTATTTCTGTGATTGTTACAATCAGTTAAAGTCTCAAATGTAATGTCTATAGCTGTTCAGCATTTTCTTAAAACAGGCTATGTTCTGCTAAAACAAAACAAAACAAAACAAAATGCACACACTGATATCCAGTGATAGATAACATTAGATATATTAATTCAAACAACACCTACACTTTTCATAAGTAACCATCTGCAATTTATATTTAATTGGGTCATTTTGTTTCTAGTATAAGATATTAAGTTACAGTGATCCAAAAAAATCCACTTTTAAAAGTTATTGACTATAGCTTGATTTGTAGTAAGGCATTTGTACCTGCTTTATAAATGTAAATCAAATTAAATTTGATTTAATTCAATTTTTATTTTAAAATTTTAATTATGAGCTCACATTATCTGCTGTGCCCCTTTTAGAATTTAAATCTGAGAGCAGATGATTCTTCGTCAAGATCAGAGTTTGTACCAAAGACAATCTTATATATGTTTAGTGGTCAAAAAGCCATTAATGTTCCTTCTTAATTGCATATAATTGTCATTACTAATTTAAATTGCCAAAGCATATTATTTTCTTTCCATTTTTCTCTTCTTATTCCAAGTGTTCCTCAGCTTTCATGGTTATTATAAGTTGCATATTTTTTGAGTACTTGAATCTTTAAACCATCATACACACTTTAAAAGACTAAGACTTAGAATCTCAAATCCCAACAGCTAAGATGACATTACACCTGACTTCTAAAGCACACACACACACACACACACACACACACACACACACACACGGAGGAGCTTGCCTTTCCAATTTCTAAGCAGAATTTTTCTAAAGCTTCTTGTTTTCTCCTATGATTACACAATTGGTGTGTGACCATTACTGTTCTCACAATATTGGCATATTTTAGAGTCAAAATTATTTACTGAGAAAATTCAAGACATTGAAACTACCAGGGTGATGACCCAGTTTTGGAGGTTCCATAATTATGTCTACAACAGAACCTGCTGACACAGTTCAAAGATTTAGTTATCGGATTTTGAATGCAAGGGAATGCAGCGAAGGGCCTTCATTGGCCTCAGTGTGGGCAAAGGATTTGCCTAGTGACTGGTCTGCAGGAGATAAACAAAACGTATTCTAATGTGATCCAAAGTTAATGAACTTTCAAGCATGCACGAAAGGAACAAAATTCAAATGCACACATCAGTGATTTATATAGCTATAACTTAATTATTTGGGAGGAATTTCCATTTGTGTTATGTTCTATTATCGATGTAACTCAATTGGATTGCCTTCTTATATTTGCATTTTAATGCACTAAGAGGATTTAATTTGAACTTTTCTCTCACAAGACTATTCCAAATGGAAATTTATTTCTACGTTACTATTTGAGCTGTATTCCATTCATTACGATCAAACATGTCAGAGTATACTATGTTGCATACAATCACTCAGACTGTGTGATTAGTATGGAATCAAACTCAATTTTTTAATAACTTTGTCAGCTCTGGAAAATGACACCAGTTCAAAGCTGTGCTTCATCATGATGAGGTTCTAAACATCAAGAACATCATGGTTATTTTGAAAATTTGATTAGACAAATATAATGATCAATAGGAAAAAAGTGAATACATATTTCATCAAGGAACCAATAAAGAAAAGCAAAAAGAACTAGGTAAAATCTGATATACTGTACACGTATTATTGTAATCGTATTTGTTAACTTGTTATTTTTATAAATCTATTTTTTTTTGTTTTGGAGTTTTCTTATAACAATGCTTATAAAAGTATATGTTTTAGAATGTGAAGTTAATTCTAAAGAGCAATATCTACACAGAATTATTGTTATAGTTTGTAAATTAAGAAGTGAGAATCCTCAAAAATTCCTTAAAAAACATAAATTTCTATATAATACAATAACATTTTGAATAAACACACATCTAGTACCAGTATACACACACGCACATACACAAACACACAAGTTCAAATCCATACAAAACATGCATATTTTCATTTATAGTTATACACATAAAATATTGGAATTATTTTTTAACAAATAATGAAATGGAAGTATTGTAATTATCTCAACTTCTTAACAGGTTTTAAAAAGTGGGAATCAAAATACATATTTAGAAACATTTAGGGCAAAATGCTTATAGAATTTTGCCAGTAACTATGACAGAAATAAAACTTTTTTTTCAAAATCTCTCTAAAAATTCAAGTTTATAGAGGTTTTTATATAGTATTTATAGTCTAGATTGCCTATGTTACACAACAAACAATTCCAAATCCCAGAAACCTATTTGTTTTTTCAAAGTGAATGTTTGCCTGTGCCATATATCCATTGATAGTCAGCAGGAAAAAGTCTTTTTGTGGAATTACTAAAAAAAAAATGACCTGATGAAGAGCATCCCATCTTATGACACCCACATCTCAACCTGAGCATCAGGATATGCCATTGCAAGGGAAGAAAACATAGAGAATCAGGCACCAGCTCTTTAACACTGCCAGATAGGAGTCTTCCTGCTAGGTCTACTCCCTTTTTGCTGGCAAAACAAGTCACATGACCACACCTAACTTCAAGAGGATAAGACAATGTAATCTCTCTATATGCTCAAATAGTAAAGAGAATTAAAAAACTGGTGAGAAATAATAATTTCTACCATACTTCAAGATCTTTTTCTTTTTTAACAAAACTGAACCCTTAATGTGGAACTTGAACTCATGACCCCAAGATCAAGAGTTGCATGCTCTACCAGTTGAGCCACCTGGTGCCCCTTAGGCCCTTTTACATTGTAAAGCTTATAACATCTTAATGTGTATTATGATTCTTTAAGGCTGGTGGCGAGACTATACTGAATTTCCTAAACTTTCTGAAAAAGTGATTTTTTTTAAAGATTCATTTATTTATTTGAGAGAGGGACAGAGAGCAAGCATGGAGGGGAGGAGCATAGGGAGAGGGAAACTCAAGCAGGGAGCCAGAAGTGGGGCTCGATCTCAGGATCCTGAGATCAAGCCAGATCAAGAGTCTGGCTTAACTGACTGTGCCACCCAGGCACTCCTGAAAAAGTGATTTTTTTATGTGGGATATTTTTGCACTAAATTTTCATGAACATACACCAAAATAGTAGTTTATGCTGTATTTTAACTTAGAGATAAATACATTAAAAATATGTCACAATTACACTATAGTAATTAAAATTTTGATTCTTTTCTTACAGAAATACATCAAATTATAATAATTCCTTATTCATATAGCATGATAGTGAGGGAAATAATAATGATTTTCTGGAACTCAGACCTTAACCCATTAAGCACCCAGTGTTAATTTCTTTCTTTCTTTTTTTTTTTTTTAAAGATTTTATTTATTTATTCGACAGAGAGAGACACAGCAAGAGAGGGAACAGAAGCTGGGGGAGTGGGAGAGGGAGAAGCAGGCTTCCCGCCAAGCAGGGAACCCGATGCGGGGCTCAATCCTAGGACCCTGGGATCATGACCTGAGCCGAAGGCAGACGCTAAACCACTGAGCCACCCAGGTGTTCCTAATTTCTTTCTTATACTCGAATGAGGATATCCATATACTTATATCATCCCTATCTTTCTCTCTGTTTCTGTATCTCTATCTATCTATCTATTATCTATCTATCATCAATGTATCTAAAGAATAGTTCCTCTTCAAGTAACTGTAGTTTTGGGATGACTCTATTCCGTTGGAAAAATCAAATACAAAATTTCCTTTCTAGTGTAAATTCCTTAATAATGATATTCTGTCATAATTTCTATGCTCCTTACAAAGAGGAGTAAAACAATATGTTCGAATCCTTGATTTTCTACACACCATAAAAATACTAACTACCCATAAAATAAATCACTATATAGATAAAATAGCCTCTTTTCACATTATCTTAGTATCTAGCTCATTTTATAAGTTTTAGGTTTACAGAAGGTTGCAAAGATAGTACATATGTCATGCTAGATAGTAAACCATGTACCCAGTCAACACTTGATCCCCTGTTGTAAACATCTTATGTTAGTATGATACATTTGTCACAATTAATAAACCAATACAAATACATTACTGTTAACTCAAGTTAACAAAGTCTATATTTTATTCTGACTTCTTTACTTTCACCTTATGTCTTTTTCCTTTTCTAAGATCTCATTGAGGACATCACATTATATTTAGTTATTATGTTTCTGTAGACCCTTCTTAACTGTGATCTCACTAATTTTCTATTTTTCACTTTTTCAAAATTTTGGAAATATTCTTATCTGGCAATTAGTTTCTAAACCTATCTTTTTAGGTCACTCCCCCCTCATTAACATTGAAATGTTGCTTTTCAAATAATACCAATCAAGTTCAACATCAAGAAGCATTTCACATGAAGCTGTTTTCACAACAAGCAAAAACTGGATTTTAAAACTACAGTAGTTCTTTGATGCTTGTTTTTTCCAAGTGTGTTCTATAATAAAAGCTGTAAGATTTCTTTGTAGTACAGAATTATAAGTTTACTCTACTGTTGTGAGAAAATACAAAATAGAGTGATAAATACAAATTGGATTCACATTTTTATGCATCATTTCAGTTAAAATTCTACTTGATATCAATTGACCATCCTTTCTCTGAAAAGGTTTTCTAGAAGAATTTTTTATTGTTTTTATTGTTTCCTTAGTTTGTCTATTTCTTATTCATTTGTATTTACAAATTTAATGTTCTAACTACATAGACCACTTAGGTAAGTGAGAGGTATTTGTACCTGTATGATTGACCCTCCCTCATTACATAAATCACAATCTGACTTACCTAGAATATGGCAGATTACTGGTCAAGATTTAGCTAAATTTGATATCTAAAACTGATACATATATACCTAAAAATGTATCTTTATTTCCTATGTATGAAAAAGACAATTTTTGAGGGAAAGCATAGTGACATAAGAAAGCTAGTATCAAAATATTCCTAATGCCTTCTTGAGTTCCCTCTACCGATTTTTAGACAGTTATTAACCTGATCGAGATGTTTAGCAAAACATATATAATTATCAAGGTGTCCAGTCCAGTGCTAGCATCAAGAGCAGTTTTCACAGCTGGGCACAGAATTCTACTCCAGACATTATCAATTAAATCATACTACTAGTGCACAGACAGGAAAACAAATGCAATCAAAGACTTTCCCCATCCTCAGGCCTCAGGAAATGAGAACTAGGACATTTGCCCAAAGAAAATAAACAGTCATAGAGGGCATTTATTTGAAATATTTGTTGTCATTAATTGTAAATATATAGACTTAAAAGGCAAAGCATTTCTAGAAATTTTTCTCTTCATTTTTTAAATTTTTTAGCTTAATTAATTATGACTTCATGAGAAATCTCACCAAAGGAAATAATTTAGGCAAAGCATTGCCACAATTTGTGCAAGTTCTTTCAAGTTTTACCTTTTTTGTAAGTGCACTAATCTTTGAGATTCTGCCAAGGGATTGAGATGTGCATCTAATTGTTGCATTTATTTCATAAAATTGTGGATGTACTTATTTATTTAGTTAGTTTTTTTAAGATTTTATTTATTTATTTGACAGAGAGACAGTGAGAGCAGGAACACAAGCAGGGGGAGTGGGAGAGGGAGAAGCAGGCTTCCCGCTGAGCAGGGAGCCCGATGTGGGACTCGATCCCAGGACCCTGGGATCATGACCTGAGCCAAAGGCAGTTGCTTATCGACTGGGCCACCCAGGCGACCCTGTGGATGTATTTATATCACATTTATTTTCTTTTGCTTTTTCCTTACATGGCCCCATGATGTCACACTTTTTAATAAACACTGTGGTTTCTCAAGAATGTGCACAAACCCAAAAGGCATGCTAAGCATTTCTCTTTCCCTAATAATGCCATAGGGCCTAGGAAAATGAATCATTGACATAAATACCAGCTCACAGGATCATTGCCTCAAAGGAACATAGATTTTGGAACACTTAAGTTTTCTATGAAAGAATGTGAAGTTTTGAACGAATAAACTGTACAATGAACAAAGAGTACAATTTAGTTTTCAGAAATTACCTTTAAGTCCCAGAATTTAGTTGCAATATCTGCTCTGTATAGTATATTTAAAAGTGGAAAAGAAATTAATCCAAATAACACATTTCAAATATATTGCAGTACCAAGCAAAGAAGGCTGCTAATTTTCACTAACAACAAAATCACAAATAAAACTAACCATTTTCATCATGATGGGAGCCTTTTGGATTTTATCAATAATTTGACATTCAAGAATGAAAGAGAATGCTAAAGAACACATATAAATGGCCAACAAGTACATGAAAAGTTGTTCAACATCACTAATCATCATGGAAATGAAGATTGAAACCACTATGAGCTATCACCTCACACCTGTTAAGAGTTCTATAATCAAAAAGAAAAGAAAAGAAAAGAAAAAAACAGAACCAAAAACCCTGTGCATTGTTGGCAGAAATGTAAAGTGGTACAGGCACTGTGGAAAACAGTATGGATATTCCTTAAAAGTTAAAAACAGAATTATCTTATGATCCACTGATCCAACTCTTTCTGGCTATTTATCCAAAAAATTGAAAGCAGGATCTTAAAGAGATACCTGCATCCCCACATTCATTGCAGCATTATTCACAATATCCATAAGTAATGTCAATTTCTCAGAAACTATTTAATGGGTACCACAGAATGCCAGAGTTGGCACTCAAGATAACCCCTACCTTAGATACCACTTTTATTCCTTAGTAATCCTTTACCTGTTTTACTTTTGATCATGACACTTATCAATAACAGACATGATCTTCTGTCTATATTAGTTTGCTTATTGTCTGTCTTTCCACAGAAAGAGTAGGGTGGGAACTTTCTCTCCATCATTCTCACTCAATCCCCAGCACCCAAAAGGGCACCTGAAACACAGTAGGCACTTAATCAATATTTATGTAAATAATTATTTTATATTAAATATGATCTTAGTGTTTTTAAGAAAATTATTGTTTATTAAAATTAAAATTTTAATTTGTATAATAGTTAATTTTCTTTGGCTTTTGTCAAGATAAAAGTACCATAATTGTATGTAAACTATAAAAGATGTAAGTGCAATAAAATTTTTTTGTATAATAAATGTAAGTAAAAGTAATTACCTAAATATTTGCCAATCTTTAGACCAAATAAATGAGAACAAAATTATTAGTATCATAAATGTGATATTCTTTGGAAGATGACATTCTTTTAAAATGTAAAGTTTTTCTTTCAAAGTAAATATAAATAAATTTGTTACATTTTTCTTAAATAACAAATGTAAGTATCATTTTCACTTTCTATATAATTTCTATATCATCTGTAAAGCATAATATTAAATATAAATCCCTGATTTGCACAGAAAGACTCTATGTTGCATGAAATGAGATAATAATAATAAACCCTTTGTGTGGTTTTCAATTCATCGAAGACCAAAGACAAAAAAATAAATAAAAACAGAATAGATTAACAAAATCTAAAATCTAAAAACATTAACCAATCCATGAGCATAAATTACATGTACAAAACACTACATAATAGAAGCAAACATGAAGAAAAATTAACTTCAATGAGGATTATATAATAAAATAAGTATATGAAGTAATTTTAAACCACAAAGTTTTGCACACATGGAATTCCTAGGGTTCTTCCGGTTCAAGCAGAACTTGAGTCAGGTATGGTAGGCAGAATTCTTACATGAATCTCAATGACCCACACTCTTGTAAAATCCCCTCATCGTGTGTGTAGGCAGAACCTTTAACTTGCTTTTGAGCAATAGAATATGACAAAGGTGATAGAGTGTTCTTGTGGTTACATTATATTATACGGAAAGGAGGAGAGCTTTTTTAAGACATAATTAAGGTTCCAAGTCAGTTGACCTTATGTTATCAAAAAGGAGAATATTTTAGCTGGACCTGACCTAATGAGATGGGCCCTTTAAAAGCAGATTTACAGATCAGAAACTGAAGGAATCAGTGAAATTCTTATCTGGCCTTGAAGAAACAAACTTTCATGAGTTCTGAGCTGAAAAAAGAAAAAAAGAAAGAAAGAAAAAGAAAAAAAAAATCTTGCCAACAGCCAGAGATCTTGGAGGAGAAACCTGGGTCTCAAATAAGAGCCCAGTCCTGGCTGAAACCTTGATGTGAGATTCTGAGCAGAGGACCCAACTAGTCTGTACCCAGACTTGTGACTCATGGAAACTATGAGATAATAAATGTTTAAACCACTGAGGTTTTCTATTTTATACAACAATAGAAAACAAATACATACATGTGAAAAAAATACATATCTTGGTGATATCCAGAGTGACAGTGACATGACATTAATTGCAACAAAACTGGAACCTCTGAAAAGCACATATGAACACAATGTGCTCATATATTATGAAAAAACTTGGCTGGAAATAGAGGAGTGAGATGTAAGTGGAGATTCTTGAACATGCAACAGTCCAGACAGGACGTTGGTTTCATATAGAGGGAAGAAATCATACTTAATATTTTGATCCATCTCTGTTTTACATATGTGCATCACACACATGAGAAAATTGAAAATCATATTGATTACTTGCAGGGTATAGAACCAATAACAACAACAAGTAGAGAATTTCAACTTAATATAGTAAAAATTAGAGATCCACTGATGATTTCTGAAGAACACAGTGACATTTAAAAGCTTACTTTAACTGAGAGGAATCTAGAAGAGGTATGAAGTCTATATCATCAGAGCATAATGATGATGATCATGTAGCTGGTTTCAGACAGAGCTTGGTCTGAGTCCCAACTCTGTGGGCAATGTAACTCTTTAAGCTTTGGTCTTTCATTATCTACCTCTAAGGTGTTGTGCATATAGAATGTAATGCTGCTTGAAAATACTTAACATATTGTATGACATACTATGAATTACCAAAAAATTTACTTGCTATTAATGTCATTATTGTTATCACTGAAGGAAGAAACAAGAATCAGGGAGATCAATGCAAAGAGTATCAAAATAATTTTGACTGAATTATACAAAGTGATAAGATGAGGGAACAGAAAATAGGAATTAGATAAAGCTATATTACAAAGGGAAGATGTCAAAACTTGGGGAGTCACTGCATATAGTACAGTAAAAATGATGTAAGTTTAATAAAACATCTCTGCATTTTTCAGACCTAGGTGAATAGAAAATTGTGTCATTAACCAACAGGAAAAAAATTAAGATGGGGGACCATGTTAGGGATGAGATGATGAGCTCATGGAGTTCGAGCTGTCACTGTGAAATCAGATTAAAACGTCCAGCAAACCTTTGTAAATACATTAATGGAGTTAAATCTGGGCCACAGTTATATATTTGGAATATATCTGTGAAGAGAGAATAATTGTAGCTGTTGGAATGAACAGACTTCCTGCAGGGCTCCACAGAGAATGAGGAACAGTGAGTCAAATGAATAGTATACACAATGGTGCAGAAATGTCAAGATTAAAAACTTTTACACCAGGCTTCATTTCAAAAGTAAAACACTGATATTGCTAACCGATATGTAAAATATTTAATAAAAGCCCTGTCATCTTTCACGTTTAAGTTAACTTCCTCTATAAATCAAACTTTTCTATCTCCTTTGAGATCCATTTAATAAGGACAACCCAAAACTTGGATAATGAGGATTCACTAGGGAATCTGATGCAACTCTGTGGCTCACCCGGGAAGTGTGTTATAATTACTGCCAGCAGTACTCACCTCTTCTACTCAGTGAGCTTAATTCTATATGAAAACAAAGAGCATCAGCTAGTGGTCAATATTTCCCTCCATATCTCGAATAGAATAAAAAACAATAAATGAAGTATTTAATGTTTCCTAAGTGTTCAAGAGCCCACTTTAGACTACCTCTTTTTGTATTGTGCTTCAAAACTACTAATTTTATTTTGATTACTTTATTTCATCTCACAGACCATTTGAAATATTAGTAGCTAACTAGTCTGAAGGTTTAAATAGGACTAGTGGTTGATAACACAAGTGGTAATTGCTTGAACTGGGCTGAAGTTCAAGATGTATTTGTATTTGATATTCAGTAGGACTTTTTGGGAGGGAGGGGAACCTAGAACTCTTATGACACATTAACTACTCTAGTCTACTGTTCTTATTCTATTTAACATAGAAAGGGAAATATTGTCTGTTCCTACTGTTATTAATGGTCTATGAGATCAAATAATGCAGCTTCTTTCTAATATTAAATACAAAGGAAGAACCTCTTAAAACCTTTGGTATTGTGCATTTTAAAGTGTGAATACTAAAGAATAAATGCCATAAAATCATTTCCATATAACTTAATAATTAAGGGAAACACTTGGGGAAAGAGGGTAAAGGAGGATTTGAATTTAGTAAAGAAAATCTCACAGAAAATGCATAGTTTTAAATGAGACACACCCAGTCAAATATTTGACCTAAACAGAGGTGCTGGAAGTGCACAATGTAGCTGCAAGAGGGGTGAGTTGGGTATGACTGTCTAATCCACCTATTCCTAGTTGTGCGACCACAGGCTGGAGAGGTGTACAACTTAGATCCGAGTGTCTACTTTCTCGTATCTCAAAGGAGGACAATATGAATTTTTCACAGTTATACAAAGGTTAGACTTAATGTAAATAATATGGCCTAATATGAGTAAAATATGCATGTACATATATATGAATAAAATATATGTACATGTATTAACACTTTGAATGGTTTCCCTTTCTGTCTTCTTCTTCTTGTATAAGCAAGGCTCCAGGCTCAAAAACTTTATGCTCAAGTATCAATAGGTAGTTTACTGTGAGACAGCAAATGTGTTTACTAGTAGCAAATCATTCTCTTTCTTTCTTTGGAAAGATGAATGGGACTCCCGCCTTAATCCTAAATGAGGCAGGTCAGAGTCGGGTCGACGTCAGGATCACAGCAGTTACTGTAGTTTTGAGAAAAAGGGGAACATACCTACAGAGTACATGGCGACATTTGCCACTTCACGTTAGTAAAAAATATTTACTTTGAGGTTTTTAGAAATTATAATAAATAAAGCCTTGATGGTCGTTAGAACACTACCTAATGTGTTTTGTGGAAGTGGTCCGATCATGAAAGGCAAATTATTTCCATTTCATCATCATCTTTGGGGAACATGGTTCAGGCTTACATGTTTTAATTGCTACTGTATCTATGTCTTAATTGCTACCTTAGTGCTACTTACACAGAAAAAATATATCACTAAAGTAAGTTTCTCTTAACTGTCAATTACAATGGATATATTTAAATAAAACTGAATGAGAAAAGTATTTTCAAATTTTTGCATTGTGTTTTAGAATTCTAGCAGTGCTATGAACTAGTTATGAGTTGGAATAATATTCTCTGTATTGACATGCAAATGAACTCACTAAGCAACTACTTTGCTTTAGAGATTTATATAATTTGATACCAAAAGCCACATTAAATTAATATTAATTAGTTGGTTTTAAAGCAAGAAAGTTCAGAGTTAAGCTGCTCTTCTTCCCACATTTTACCACATCTATGCATAAAAACACTGATATACAGAGAATCAAAATATCTTAGGTATAGGGATATCCAGGCTATATCCCTTAGAAATGCATGGCTTATAACCCAAAAATGTATATGAAGTAAACCTGATGTATCTCTTTTAGAGATAGAAACTTTCAAATCCTTTATCAGCACTCATTTTTTTCAGAATCACCATGGTACTGTAAACTCTTCATTATGTACACATCCATTCTGCTGCTTATTCCTGGCAAATTTTCATTTCCAATTGTCCCTTCCCTTGCCAATCACAGCATGAGAGCTTATGAATGACATTTTCATGACAAAAAATTGGTCTGTGCTTAAGCATAACAGCCTAAATAAAAATAACAATAACAAAAAGACATATTTGCCACTAAAATTATATACTGTATTATAGCTTTCTATGTAAATTATTTTTGTATTAAGTAGCATTTCTTGAACTTGCATGTTCAAAATCATTCCCACTGCATGTTTATGGTAGAGTATAATATACCAAGAAATATATATGTATACAGACACACACACACACACACACACACACGATGTACACACATACACACTCATTATATCATGCACTTTACTATTGTTTAATTCTTTCTCTTTAAAAAAAAACATATTAAGACTCATTGGAATTCTGAGTTTGTCAAAAATACTCTCTCATCTATTTTAATAATACTAACTTCCTCAGTCCTAAGGTGATTAAAGCAAAAAGGGAACAATTGTTTTGTTGTGTGGTGTGGTGGCCAATTTAATGGGAAAATTAGGATTTTCCACAAGGGACCCTACAGTTCACCTTAACTAGACTATACCCAAAGGACACTGGAGGTGTTGAAGCAGAAGGTGATTAAGTCTGTTTGGTAAGATAATTGGTCACATGGCTGTTACAATAATGTTAACAACAGGAAATAGTTTTTCTGGCCTATTAGTTCACAAGAGTCTTTAGAACTTTATACATTAAGTAATATGTGAGTTAGTATGGGGATTTGGGGCAGAACTAATAGAAACATATTATTGAAGGTGCTTTGGTCTCATTGATAAATGAGAATTAAGCATGAAAAATGGCTATTATTCAAAGAAAATTCTCAACAAACTATAACTTGCATAATCTCTTAAGCATAATTTCTAAAAGTTACTTTTAAAAAGTCAATTCACTAAAACTTTTTAACATATTTCCAGTTTATTATTACTTTCTTTAATTCTCTATTGTACATGTTAGTAAATAGATTTTTTAAAAAAGCAATGTATAGCCTTGATAGTAGAAAGCCCAATTGTTTCATCTTTATCTTAAATATCACCTAGCATGCATAGTTATTCATCTATCCAAAAGAAAAAAAGACATCTATCCAGCAATATCATTTTTAAAGTTTTGACTAGATCAATGTGCTTTAAGAAACTGAGACACAATAAAGAAAAACAACTTGAGCATGTCATGTACATATAATTACATTATTTCAATAATTTTTCTATACACTTGGTAAAACTTCATCATCTTGAAGTAAAAAGTGCTGCATATACTTGTAGTACCTATGCAATGAAGTGAATTAATGCTTTAGCAGGTAATCTATTGTTGCGGCATTGAATATTCCTTTGAATTTCACATGGACAAGTTGTAACTCCAAAATGTGGTCAATTTTTTGTGCAGCCAAAAAATTTGAAGGGTTACCATATTTGAATATCTTTAATAGGTGTCTTCAAAATTGGCAATTTTATTTGTTTACAGTACAAATTGTATTCTGTATCCAAATAGTATCCCCTATGTGCTAAGTTTGGGCTTATCATGGTCATCTAATTATCTAATTTTACCTTACCTCAAACTAAGATATAAAAGCTAATATGTAAAAAAAAAAAATCAGGAAAAATGTTTCTAATATTTTAAATTTGCAATCTCATTGAATCTACCTTACTAGTTTCACGATTGCCAAAAACATACTTTGATTTTAGTGTTTAACCATCTCACTATGACAACACTAAACTTCATCTGAAAGAATTTCAGATACTGGTAGTTCAGGGGAACTCTTTATACTCAAACGAAGATATACATCTTGGAAACTTTATGCAAACAGAAGTCAATGAGATACCGAAATACATTTAGGTGAGCATAGTGTTTACTTCTGTTCTTGCCTTTCCAGTAAGTTATAAAATTAAAATATATATCGATGTTTCAATAAAGAAAAGAAAACTGAAATTAAAAGAAGCCATAATTCTGTTTGAAATTCCATAGTCTGAGTGCTTATACCCATATAATTAGTTTTATTTTATTTTATTTTTTAAAGATTTTATTTATTTATTTGACAGAGAGAGACACAGTGAGAGAGGGAACACAAACAGGGGGAGTAGGAGAGGGAGAAGCAGGCTTCCCGCCGAGCAGGGAGCCGGATGCAGGGCTCGAACCCAGGACCCTGGGATCATGACCTGAGCCGAAGGCAGACGCTTAATGACTGAGTGACCCAGGTGCCCCACCCATATAATTAGTTCTAAAAAGAAAATTTCAAAATGTATAGAAGAAAATAATTATTCTAGATTAATTTACAGGAGGCTACTTAGTAGGAGTTTCATGGCTTAGTGTTTCATATATCCTCCTTTGCTTCTCTACCCATTCAGTCTTTAAAAATCTTGTATCAATATTTAATGTAAGATCACATGACTGACAGGAATCCTACAAAGAACAATCTGCTTAGGGTAAAACATGGGAACAACTTAAGGGGATTTACATTTAGCCTGTAGTGTTTGCAATAATATTCATTTCTTGTAACAATCACAGTCATGTAGGACTGTGCTGTAAATAAAATGAAAAATCTCTATTAAAAGGAATTATTTTAAATCATAAACTTTAAGGCTAAAGTTCATACTTGTTAAGTGTAATGCAACTAGAGCAGAAATTTTTATGATAATTTAAAATATACAAATACATAAACTTAACAGTGTACTCTTGAGTTGCTGAAAAACATAGCCCTAGTCAGTTGAATGATACTAAGTCTGAAACAGCTTGTATTTTACACGTTCCTATTAAGATAAGATGTCTAGTTGCAACCTAAACTCTCTCCCTGGAATGTAAACCCTCCCCTCAATATTCTTCCAGCCATCACTTATCCTTAATCTAATGTCACTAAATGACATAAATGAAAATTAATAATTCTATTTATCAGACAAACATCATGCCTGTCAAATAAAGTCATGAATAGTAATAAGAAATACACAGAGCACCAGTTAACTTTTATCATTTAATAATTGTTCACTATGAGAAGTACTGTTCAGTGGTTTTTTGTACTGAATTCTTTCTTCATACACACTCAAAACACACTGCCAATTGACAAAAGGAACATAGCTTCAAAAGAAAATCTCCTAAGTAGAGAAAAGCTCTCTGTCAAACATGCAAGAGACTAAACATTGCTGAAATAGCGAGACATTTTCTCAGCCCACGCTTCCCAGTTCCATTCAATTACCAACAGCAGTAGCGACCATAATACAAGCTAATACTATATTATTAAATCAGAGCTTCCCATTTACATCCACCTCTAACCTGAGGGGGTGGGGAGGGGATGACATTTGCTAGTCAGTAGCAGAACAAACAGCCCCCAACTTGGAAATACACATGACCTTGGGGTGTAGAATTCTGAGACTGAGTTTCACAAGTTTTATTTGGATCTACTGCATAACAACACATCTAAATGAACCCAACATGGTATAAATGCTCTCATCCCTACCACCTCCCCTCCAAAAATGTTGAGAGAGCTCTGCACTTTGCAGTCTATGCTATAGATATCAGAGGTAATACTGATTAATCAGAGATTAGTCCACTCAAATATTTTTTTTAAGATTGCATTTGTTTTAAACAACTTGTTGGTTGATTTATTTAATGTCATTTACTAACATATTTGGGGGCTTGCATTGAATGGTTCTTGTTTCTTGAGCCATGCTGGAAGTGTTGCTCTACAAATATTTATATTTATAAAGCAGGATATAACCTGATGACATTAACTGCACACATACACACACACACACACACAAAACCCTCAACTTCCCCTCTAGAATTCAGTGCTTAATCACCAATTGGTGTTCTTGTAATAATAACAATAGTAGTAATTATTAAAATAATTATTGCAATCATTGCCAAAAGTCCTGTTTCAAATTATAAAAATCACAACTAGCTTTTAAATTTTTGTATGGCACTCGGCATTCCTCTCCCATACGTAATAATTTATAATATTATTTTTCTTACCTTATTTTAAGAGTCAAAAAAGTCTCCCAGAAAGATTCCTAAACCGTGTGGATATATAAATCACAATAATATTAACAGTTAAAAAAAAAAAAAACTAAAAGATCGTTTCAGCTGGGAAAAGAGGAAAATAGTTTGGTCTAAAACTATAGAAATCTCCAAAGTCACGCTTGAATGGGTGCCCAGGTGGCAAACAGGACTCTCTCCCACGTCCGATACCACACTCCTTTGTCAAGTTGATATGGTCCTGCTGGTGAAGCGGGTCCGCAGGACACAGAGAGTGCAAGAGGGCGTTGCCTCGAGGTGCTAGAGCAACCCGTCCTCTCGCATCCCAGGTTCAGCACCGACAGCACAGTGGACAGTACCAGCTCCTCTCACCTCCAGTTTGTCTCAGTCACTGAACCAGGCTGATTCTCGCGCCTCCTCCCACAGCAAAAGCTGCTGCCACTCAACCCGGGCGTGCCCCGCCCCATCATCTGACGTAACTATTTTGCATATCAACTCCCTGAGAGGTGCGGGGCCGCCCCTTTAACTGGGCTTCTGCTAGGGTCAGCTGAGGCAATCGAGGCGACAAAATCCAGGCTATTGACCAACGTGGGCTTCACTGGACTTCACAATCCATGCGCAACCGGTCCTGAAGAAACTAAATGCTTTTGGCGTGGCCTGAGCCTTTTCCTTCGCTGGGACTGCCGTTTCTGTGCGCTCTGAAGATCGCTGCTGGCACAGCTCTGGCTGAAAGAAGGGGCGGAGGGTGGGGGCAGTGGAGCACTGAGAGGCTGGGGAGGCGGGTGGAGAAGGGACTGGGGAATCGAATGTATTCATCCAACCACTCCAAAAAAAATCCCCGCTCCTTTTGATCTTCCTGGCCAAACTTTCCTCCTGCTCCCTACCGTTTGTTTACTGGAAAGGATGGGTTTGGTGTTGTTCCCTTTTATTGGTTCATGGAGCTGCTAGAGGGAGTCGCTGCAGCAGAAACTTGTCCTGGAGGAAAAAAAAAAAATTGCTCTGAGCGCTGGGAGAAGATGTGAAAGCTGGCAATGCTTATCATATTCGTAAACAGAATTTTTTTTCTTTATTTTTTATGTGAATGCTGTATAGTATATATCAAGAATTCAGGTGTTCTTATAAAATCGACGGAATCTTCCCTCTTCATTCTTATGATTTAAATACATCGTCAAGCTATGTGAAGTTGGAGATTCCAGGGTTAAAAAAAATCATTTAATAATGAAAAAAAGTGAAAGTTCTCAGCTTCAACTTCCACTGCCAAAATTCTGAAGGTTATGTAATATTTATTATATCTAATATATCAATTGTTCTATGAAAGATGGGGTATGCTGGAAGCATTTCATAGCCTTTAGCAATCCCCTCAGTATATGTGATGTTTCTTGTTCCAGTGAGGCTCTGAGGGCCTTGACAGCAAGAAAAAGGGGGGCTGCCATGCCAGATTCCTGACTGCTTAACTTGTAAACAAACACTTTTAGTGAACTGAAGCAATCAATCATCTAGAAAGGTCATTATTCACATCCTGTCCACATGTCTCACCTACAGCCATAGGACTTACTTGTACAAAGAAATGAGCAACTAAAATTAAGCCCAAATTTTCTTAAGTAGGGGATAAAAATATTTCCATAAAGTTATTTATTAAAGAAATGTCATAGCAATCAATACCTTGTTTTCCATCAAAATACATACATCCTGATAGTCCCAGAGTCAAATATAGTTCTGTACTGTATCCGCTCATGAGTGTTTTAAGGGACTTTGATGAAATTAGTACACTTGTTTATTTTCCTATCAAGAAACATAATTAATAAATTTGATTTTCTGCAGTATTCAAGAAATTATTTGAGGAAGCACATTTATTTTGTGGGCATATATACCCAAATACTTTATTGAAAGTTAGTTAGCAAAATTGAGAAAAAACATGGTAATTTTGCTTCTGGGGGAAATTTTTTCTCCTTTGCATCCACATAAACTTTCCTTTCCAGCTTTATTAAAGAATTTGTCAATTCCTTTCCTAAATATTCAGTTCCCTGGGAATATCCCCCAACACATCTAGATCATAATGCCTGCATTCCAGATAATCTGCAATATTTATTTTCTTCTGACAGCTATTGATTTTATATAAATATATAAATGATTAGTGCAATGCCTTTTTGCACTGCTCATTACACACACACACACACACACACACACACACACACACACACTCCCAAAGTGCTTCAGTTCCTAAAGTGATTTTATAATGGTTTCAGACACCATGGCAGGGCATAAAAGATGACATTTAGGGGCAGATGGGCATTCTACAATTACAATTACAGTGAAGCCAACTGAATATCCTGTACTTAGGCTGATCAAAGCACACATGTCATGCTTCTTTTAGAAATGTCACATGGCATATTTTGGTCTGCTTCATGCCAACATGCCAAAATGGCAGGGAAGATTTAAAAGTTCACTGTGAAAATATATAGAGTGCATTATAAAAATTCTTATAAAATTCCACCAAAGCCTGTGTCATATGCTGTTTATAGACACTATTTTTCAGTTCATTTCAGTGATCATATTGTTTGGGGCTATGAATTAAATTAAGGCAGGCATAATATTATTCAAAAGCCTAAGGGGATAAAACTGGAAAACAAATATGTTTCAAATGTTTCAAATTAAAAAAAAAAAAAAGAAAGAAACCATTTTCTCACTGTGTCCAGAGGGGTTGGGGGGAGAGAGAGAGAGAGAGAAGAGAAGAAAAAAAAATAGAACTGGGAGGACTGAACCCTCCTAAGAGATTTTAGGTTTTGTTCTGCCCTAAATTAGCTGTGTGACCAAGATCAAGTTATTTAAACTGCTACATCCATCACACTCATCATTTGTAAAATTTGAGGATTTTATTGTACTAAATTCTCTCTAAAGTTCCTTACATATCTGTCATCCTGTGATTCTACAGTAGAATTTTAAAACTTCATAAATTTCTATATTATAGTGATATTGTGATAGGATTCAAGATCTTAAGAACCTTCCCCTTAGGTGGGATAAATTGGCATCTGGTTACTAAGACTGTGAAAATGGTACCTTAGGGTAATTTGTTTGGGAGGTGTGCAAAGAAGATGAGTGACTAGGACAAAGGATGAGGTTAAGATAAGTCAAAAAAATAAATTTTACCTATCCAGAATGAAATTAAGAGAGTACTGAATGGGTCTGTTAAAGTAGTCATTTATTTTTATATAAGCAATATTACAATATTTTCACATATACTCATACATATAATTACTGTTCAGGATATTTAAAGTAATTGTAAAGCAGCAATAAAATGTAATGCATGCAAAAAGTCATTAGATGGATTTTTTAGTTGTAAATTGTCATGGGAAAGATGACTAAAATATAGGTAAATATGAACAAGGAAAATATCTTTAAAGCTGAATGACCAACATGTACTTAGGGATTCTAATTTAGGTAATTTACATGAACATATTAAAATGTAATACACAAATTATGAAGCTCATTGTGTTGTTGCCCTGTGAGTGTGTATTCATACTTGTATGAAAGATTTACCTTTTAATCATATTGCTTTTTCGTTCTCTATTTTTAGACTCCTGTAGTGTCATCAAATTTTACAAGCTCCTTTTCAAATTATAATTATTCTAATGTATTTGTAGTACATTAGAAATATAAATACTCTAAAGATAATAACGGTGTATGCTTTGTTAATTTCTCTTTTTGCATCAATTATGAGAAGGTTTGCTGTGAATTAAGAACATGCTTATTTTGAAAAGCCAATATTCACTACTTTATGTTAAAAAATTTTCACTCTTAATTTTGGGGGATCAAAATAAAGCAAGGCCAGGAAAAAAAAAATCAGAACCACAAATGACCAAGGTTTCCTTAATTAAAAAGAGTCATAAAATTATAATATAAGCACAAAATGTATCTA
Organism: Callorhinus ursinus; assembly: GCF_003265705.2. Classification (NCBI taxonomy): domain Eukaryota; kingdom Metazoa; phylum Chordata; class Mammalia; order Carnivora; family Otariidae; genus Callorhinus; species Callorhinus ursinus. The sequence goes on from NW_027397066.1 coordinate 136,981,227, forward strand.
TCTTAGAGATTTCAACTCTGTTGCAATGTGAGGTTCCATTTGTGCTTTCTCCTGATATATTATAGGCACATAGTGTTTTTAAAGCATGAAACCTTCACTTAACAATTAGTTCTTAGGAAAAAATAATTCCTGAAATTTAACATATGCCCTTGGTTTTTACTTTTTAATATCAATTCTAAATGCCAGATATGCAGTGTTTTGCAACATTACTTGAATATTTGACACTTGAAAATATATTTTTCTTCCCTGACTTCTACTATTGCTTTTCTTCCTTCCCCTTACTTCTTTCTAAGCTTTACTCTCTTACGACCTTTTCTCTCTACCTATCTTTTATTTTAACATTCTATTAAAATGTTTCTTCGTGATATATCTGTTGTATTATAGGATATTTAAATACAGAATTGTATTACTGAACAGAGTGTTGATACAATGTGTTTATATCTATGCATCTTAGCTAATGCAGAATTTCCATCTTAAATGCCCTTTATGTGTATGTGGGGGGACATGCACTGAAGAGGATTTTCAAATATATTTTCTTTTAAAATATGTACATAAGCTTTTGATATAAGAATCAAAACCTCAATTCTAATATATAAAGTTACAGACTGAAGAACACTATTGGGTTAAACACACACACACACATTTTTGACCTAAGTAGTATTTGCAATCAACTACATGCTTTCATGAGATTATATTAGCTTAATTTTTAAGAATTTTAGTATATGTTGCAAATTCAGATTATGTTTATTTTTTGTCTCCATTGTCTATTATAGTGCAGGCACTGTGTTGGTTTCACATAAGAGATTGTTACATTTATGATGAGTAGTATGCAAGTTGGTTATTTTTCTTATTAGTATTTAACACACAGGAAAACACACTAAGACTATTTTTATAATTTTTAATCATGAGCTTACCATCAAAATGGTACATTTCATAAAGGGTTGAGGTCACTTTTCAGAAATACCATGCTAAAACTTGGATATAACTCTTTATTCTGTAACTCAAATTCTCACATCAATGCCCATATGAACTCTTTAATTCCCACTATGTAAAGGGGATTTTCAAATTCCACAAGAATCTTGGCAAATATATAATATGAAGTTATAGGTTCAAAAAATTGGTTGATGTTAATCTGTATTGAGGTAATATTAAAGAAAAAATAGAACGTTTTTCAAGAAATGCTGCCTAACTCAAAAGCTAAAATCTACAACATTTAACAGAGCAATCTAGGTTGGATTTTAAGGACTAGATTTGTTCATTATCATCAATAATCTGGGGCTTACTATCATCAATAATTATCATTAATAATTAGGTCAAATCGAATTCTGAATTTGAATTCAGAATTAAGTATTTATGGGCCATTTGAAGGACCACTGTAGACTACAATTAATGGTATGAACTATGGCTGTCAAGTGTGGAAAGACCTGTAAACCTAATATTTTTCTTATGATAAACATGGATCCTTAACTTGATAAGTTTTATGTTCTATATTGAAGGGAAAAAATAAAGCTGCTTCTTTACATAAGCATATCAAGGTAAATGAAAAATAATAGATTTACTAGATTCATGTTTATGTTATCTACTCTAGTTTTCCAGTTTTCATGTACTTTTATATTCCTCATCTAATAGCTCTTTTTAGACATACTCTCTCTGATTTCCAAGTGATACCACTATGAATTTCACCCAGAGCTCTATTTTGCCTTTCTTGTTGTGGCTTGGTAAGGAATAGTTTTTCTGTCCTAGTCTGAAAACAATGGGAATAACTTTAATATAAGAACTGTCATCTACCAATATGTCCATGCACAGAATTCAGGCTTATAAGGATGGGGCTAAAATATGTTGCTCCATAAAAGGCAGGACGAGATGAAATGAAGAATTAAGAAAATATTTTTTAAAGTAAATTTAACTGAATAAATTAAAAATTGTTTTTATATATTGCCACTTGTTTATAAATTTGGGATAGCCTTATTAATAAGGAAGATGGCAGATATGGACATAAGCCTAGATGAAAATATTTGGATTAATAGGAAAAAAATCTGAGAATAATTTTTTATAAACTAGAGGTGGAGAGAAAACAACAGAGTTGTATTTCCCAGATTTTTTTAATAAATAACCTAAGTAATCTTTTTTCTTATGAATAAACTTCAATGTCAAAAATATCTAGATGTAGAGAACTATAATTAAAATACTTTCCATTAATCGACTCAATGCACACTCTGCTAATAGCTATGTCATAGAAAACAATAGAAATTGTAGTAAAATCTGAAGAATCCAAATGTATCAGCTAATTCATCTGAGCAAATGCTTTACAACTCAACCTAATCTTCTATGATTAAGTTAACCTGAGACTTGCAGTTACACACTATAGTGCCGGCTGTATTTATTGAAATTAGAAATCATTAATCTAAGTGGATCAGATGTATCACTGCCTTCACTGTAGTTTTAAAAGCAGTTCTGGAAAAGTTTCCTTTTCTTTCCTCTATTATTTTAATAATCAGTGTTTGGGGCAGGTAATTTGGAATTTGGTCATCTTAAAACTCTAGGATCTAAAAATATTGTACCATTTTACAAGTGTAATGAAAATTGAACTATGAAAACAAAGCATAAGGAGCACTGATTCTCAAATACATGATTTTAATTCTTTGAGTTTCTGTGTTTAAGAGATCTCTTAGGGCATCTATTGGCCAATGTTAGTATTACATATGAGAATTAGAGTAAAGCAGTGTGAACCCTAGAGTTCTGTGTTTCAAAACAATGATTTAAATGCATGCTGATAAAGAATTTATGATGGAAATGTTTAATGTTTATTGTTGGATTTAAAGTGTCATGCAAATACATGAAAACTAATATGACTTGGGAATTAGACTTATAAAACTTTTGTAACAAACTATTTGCATTTCACCATTTTCAAAAATTTGTTAATTGTCTCTGAGAATCTGTATGTTACTGGATTAGCTTCCTTCAGTATTTTATTTAAACTTCGAATATTTTAGGAGTGTCTAAATAATTATCTTTTCAAATTTCAAAAGGAGCACACACAGCAACCTATGTTCTATTGTTCTTTGAGAGCGAAATGTGCATAGATAGTGAGAATATGGCTATAAGTCTCCAGTTCAGAAAGATTATAATATGTAAGGAAATATACTGTTAGGAGTGTAGATAATGTATATATTTGGCAGATGGAGAAGTAATTTTACCCAAACAGCTACTTCCTAGACATTAAGCACAACAATGAGAAAGAATGGAAAAGGATCTAAATCTTAAGGTCTAGCATCTGTGTGTATGTGTGTGTAGTATATAACTATATTATGTATTAAATAGTATGTAAATTAATAATGCCATAACTAAAATTATAAGATATAATTAAGATAGAAATAAAAAATATTAGAGGCATATATAAAATATCACAGGTAAAAATCAGTAAAATGCCACATGTAAAAAGTGATGAATCCTGAAAGAGAAGTAAAGAGTTTGGTGAAATGAACAATTACTCCTGATTTTATTTGTTCTTTTTAGACTTCCCTGTATATAAGATCCTTCCAGAGCATATGAGCCAAAGCAGCTGTCTCAGTTCATTCACAAGAATGGTACTAGCATTGTCTGGGAGGAAATATGCTAGGGACCAAACAGAGAGGTGTATATATATATATATATATATATATATATATATATATATACATATATTACTTTTCTTGAAGTCTCATTCTATTAATGTCTATTTCTGTTGTTTATTAATATTATATGGAAATTATCTGAATTTAAACAAACAACACTGTTAAAAAAGAAACTTGAAAACAGTCTATGTAACAGATTAGGATTTTACAATATACTTCTTTTGTATTCATTAATGCTGCTCACTGCTTAATCCCAACTTCCCTCCTATGAATGTGTCTGAATCCCACTTTGTGGTCTCCAATGGTTGAATGGAGCCATGTGCCCACTTCTGTACAAAGGATTATGAGTAGAAATGACACGTATCACTTCTGGGCCGAGAATTTAGCAAAATCCAGCATAACTCCTTTTTCTCTGTCAAAGAAATTGGCAATATCTGAGGTAAGTGACTGCTCAGTTAGCCTGGATTCCTTAGGGACAACTATGAACTGAGAAGCGTTTGCTGACTGTGATGGTTAATTTTATGTGTCAGCTTGACTGGGGTAAGGGATGCCCCAATAGTTGGTAAAAACATTATTTACATTATTTCTGTCTGTCTGTCTGTCTGTCTCTCTCTCTCTCTCTCTCTCTCTCTCTGTGTGTGTGTGTGTGTGTGTGTGTGTAGGTGTTTCCAGAAGAGATTAGCATTTGAATTGGTAGAATCAGCAAAGAAAATCTCCCTTACCTATGTGCAAGGGCATCACCCAATTTCCTGATGGCATCAATAGAACAAAAAGAATGAGGAAGTGCAAATTCACTCTCTGCTTGAACTTGGATATTCATCTTCTGCCCATTCTGCTTTCAAACTCAGACCAGGCCTTACACCATTGCCCTTCCCACAACATTCCAATTCTCAGACTTTTGCACTCAACTTAAATTATACCAGCAGCTTTCCTGGTTCTTTATCTTGCAGATAGCAGATCATGAGGCTTCTTAATCTCTATAATTGTGTGATCCAATTCCTATAATGTTATCTATCGCTCTATCCATTGATCTATTGATCTATTTGTCTATCTAAATCTTACTGGTTCTGTTTCTCTGGAGAACCTTGATTAATATACACGGATCCATGATGGGCATGAAACATGAGGAAGAAATAAACCTTGGTTATTTTAGGCCACTAAGATTTGAAATGGGGCGCCTGGGTGGCTCAGTTGGTTAAGCGATTGCCTTCAGCTCAGGTCATGATCCTGGAGTTCTGGGATCGAGTCCCACATCGGGTTCCCTGCTTGGCGGGGAGTCTGCTTCTCGCTCTGACCCTCTTTCCTCTCGTGCTCTCTCTCTCTCATTCTCTCTCTCAAATAAATAAAAAAAAAATAAAAAAATAAGATTTGACATGTGTTTTAGCTCTCTGAGATTTGAGGTTTCTTAGTCTGTTACCACACATACATAGCTTAAACTAATTAATAAATAACAGCAATTGAGTTGATTTTAAAATAGTTATATATACATCAATCCCTCCCAACACCTTAGTTACACATTAGCTGACATCTCTAGCTTCCTACATGAATAGTGTCACTGATCTCCTCAGGGACATTCCCTAGGTTTCATATTTATTTGGAATTAAATAGAATAAATCTCATCCTTTTTCTGTCCATCCTAAAATAAGTTTAGATTAAGTGAGCAAAATAAAGTAAACTTGTATTGACCTGAACCAAGTTTCTATCATTCTGACCTAAATACATTATTCTAGAGCAAATTATTTGGCCTCTATTCTAGACATTGGAATGGCTCACGATCTTTCAGTTAAGGATTTCATTTCTACCTACCAACTTTTATCCAAAATAAGAACCAAGCCTCTTCTTTAGTGGTAATTTCCAAGTATCCTTTCAAATATCAGTTGAACAAAGAGAGATCAGTTTTCTACTCTGAAACAAAAATGCTGGAAGTTAGAGATACAAAAAATAACATATAGTACCATAAACAAGATCCATCCTAGCCATTACACTACAATGTGACAAGTATTAAAATCGGGTAATGTGCCTAGGATCATCCCAGTCCAGTGTGAGTCTTATGTATATTTCGATGAGGGACTAAAGTTCTTCCTTTAAAACTCTTTCAAGGCAGTAGCTAGGGGCGGAGCAAGATGGCGGAGGAGTAGGAGACCTAGATTTCGTCTGGTCTCAGGAATTCAGCTGAATAGGGATCAAACCATTCTGAACACCTACGAACTCAACAGGAAATCAAACAGGAGAGTAGCAACAACTCTCTGAACAGAGAAGCGACCACTTACTGGAAGGTAGGGCGTGTGGAGAAGTGAATCCGAGGCGATATTTGGGAGGATAGACGGCGGGGGAGGGGCCTCCGCCGGCCGCTTCTGGCAAGTGATAGAGCCGCGGAGCACAAAATCGGACCTTTTAGAAGTTGGCTCGGCGGAGGGACGTCGCTGCAGTGGCTAAGCGGGGGGTGGAATCCTCCCGGGACAGTGTGGTCTCAGGACCCTTGGGGTCACAGAAAGACCGGGGGTGCCTGAGTGCGCCAGAGCTCCCAGGTATCAGAGCAGGAAGCCAGCTGCAGAGACGGAGCAGAGTCGCGGGCTCTCAGCTCGGGGTGGCCATAAACTGTGATCTGCGGCCCAGTCGGGGCACGGCTCCCCCAGCAGGGACCCAACAAGCAGCAGATCCGGGGAGACTCCCCTTCCTTCCCGGGGAGGAGCGGTGTGGGAACGCACTGCAGGGATCTGCTGGGTTTGGAGACTCCGCGCGGGGTCGGGTGCCAGAGATAGCAACGCTCGATCACAGGCCGGGTGAGCACGGAGTGCGGCCGGAGACCGGGGACACGGGAGTGACTGCTTTTCTCTGGGGGCACACTGAGGAGCGGGGCCCCGAGTTCTCAGCTCCTCCGGGTGGAGATTGGGAGGCCACCATTTCTGCCCTGGTCCTCCAAAGCTGTACCGAGAGCTTGCAGGGAACAAAAGCTCCTGAGAGCAAACCGGAGCAGCTTCCTTAGCCCGGACCGACAAGGGCGGGGCAATTCCGCCTCCGGCAAAGACATTTGGAAACCACAGCAACAGGCCCCTCCCCCAGAAGATCAGCACAAACAGCCAGCAAGCCAAGACCAAGTTGATCGATCAAGGAGAATGGGAGAACTCCAGCGCTAGGGGAATACTGCACATAGAATTCATGGCTTTTTTTTTTTTTTCTATCATGAATTATTTCAACAAAAATTAACTTTGATGAAATAATGAATCAAGGTAACTTTTCCCTTTTTTCAACCAACATCTTATAAATCCTTTTTAAAAAAAAAAATATTTTTTATTTTTCATTTTTAGAGTCATATTTTATCCCTTTATAGTAGTTACCCTTATTTTTGGCATATATATATAAGTTGTTCTCTCTTTAAAATTTTGAGGTACAGTTTCTTCTAACAGATCAAAATATACCCTAAATCACTAGTGTATGGCTTTGTTCTAGTCTCCTGCCTGATCACATTCTCTCCCTTTTTCCTTTTTTTTCTTCTTCTTAAATCTTCTTTCTTTTTTCAAACAACTTATCTTACCAAGTCCTTTTATAAAATCTTTTATAATTTTCATCTTTACAGTCATCTTCCATCCCTTCATTGTATCAACCCTTATTTTGCACATATATGTCTTTCTTCCTTTAAAATTTTAGGAGGCACTTTTTTCTAACAGACCAAAATATGCCCAAAATCTAGTGTGTGGCACTGATCTATGCACTAGCCTGATCATATTTGATCATATTCTGCTTTTTTTGTATAGTTTTGTTTTTGTTTTTATCTTTTTTT
>NW_027397066.1:136988721-136993720 GCF_003265705.2 Callorhinus ursinus
TCAGAATCATGACTTTAAAGATACTAGCTGGGCTTGAAAAAAGCTTGGAAGTTATTAGAGAAACCCTTTCTGGAGAAATAAAAGAACTAAAATCTAACCAAATCGAAATCAAAAAGGCTATTGATGAGGTGCAATCAAAAATGGGGGCACTAAATGCTAGGATAAATGAGGCAGAAGAGAGAATCAGCGATATAGAAGACCAAATGATGGAAAATAAAGAGGCTGAGAAAAAGAGAGAGAAACAACTACAGGATCACGAGGGCAGAATTCGAGAGATAAGTGAAACGATAAGACAAAACAACATTAGAATAATTGGGATCCCAGAAGAAGAAGAGAGAGAGAGGGGCAGAAGGTATATTGGAGCAAATTATAGCAGAGAACTTCCCTAATGTGAGGAAGGAAACAGGCATTAAAATCCAGGAGGCACAGAGAACCCCTCTCAAAATCAATAATAATAGGTCAACACCCCGACATCTAATAGTAAAACTTACGAGTCTCAGAGACAAAGAGAAAATCCTGAAAGCAGCTCGGAAGAAGAGATATGTAACCTACAATGGTAGAAACATTAGATTGGCAACAGACCTATCCACAGAGACCTGGCAGGCCAGAAAGGACTGGCAAGATATCTTCAGAGCACTAAACGAGAAAAATATGCAGCCAAGAATACTATATCCAGCTAGGCTATCACTGAAAATAGAAGGAGAGATAAAAAGCTTCCAGAACAAACAAATACTAAAGGAATTTGCAAACACTAAACCAGCCCTCCAAGAAATATTGAGAGGGGTCCTCTAAGCAAAGAGAGAACCTAAAAGCAGCAAAGAGCAGAAACGAACACAGACAACAGACAGTTAACAGTCACCTTACAGGTAATACAATGGCACTAAATTCATACCTTTCAATAGTTACCCTGAATGTAAATGAGCTAAATGCTCCAATCAAAAGACACAGGCTATCAGATTGGATTAAAAAACAAGACCCATCAATATGCTGTCTGCAAGAGACTCATTTTAGACCCAAAGACACCCCCAGATTGAAAGTGAGGGGGTGGAAAACAATTTACCATGCTAATGGATACCAAAAGAAAGCTGGGGTGGCAATCCTTATATCAGACAAACTAGATTTTAAAACAAAGAGTGTAATAAGAGATGAGGAAGGACACTATATCCTACTTAAAGGGTCTATTCAACAAGAAGATCTAACAATTGTAAATATCTATGCCCCGAACATGGGAGCAGCCAATTATATAAGGCAATTAATAACAAAAGCAAAGAAACACATTGACAACAAAACTGAAATGGACAGATCATCTAAGCAAAAGATCAACAAGGAAATAAAGACTTTAAATGACACACTGGACCAAATGGACTTCACAGACATATTCAGAATATTCCATCCAAAGCAACGGAATACACATTCTTCTCTAGTGCCCATGGAACATTCTCCAGAATTGATCACATCCTAGGTCACAAATCAGGTCTCAATCGGTACCAAAAGATTGGGATCATTCCCTGCATATTTTCAGACCACAATGCTTTGAAACTAGAACTCAACCACAAGAGGAAAGTCAGAAAGAACTCAAATACATGGAGGCTAAAGAGCATCCTACTAAAGAATGAATGGGTCAACCAAGAAATTAAAGAAGAATTAAAAAAATTCATGGAAACCAATGAAAATGAAAACACAACTGTTCAAAATCTTTGGGATACAGCAAAGGCAGTCCTGAGAGGAAAGTATATAGCAATACAAGCCTTTCTCAAGAAACAAGAAAGTTCTCAAATACACAACCTAACCCTACACCTAAAGGAGCTGGAGAAAGAACAGCAAATAAAGCCTAAACCCAGCAGGAGAAGAGAAATCATAAAGATCAGAGCAGAAATCAATGAACTAGAAACCAAAAGAACAGTAGAACAGATCAACGAAACTAGGAGCTGGTTCTTTGAAAGAATTAACAAGATTGATAAACCCCTGGCCAGACTGATCAAAAAGAAAAGAGAAATGACCCAAATCAACAAAATCATGAATGAAAGAGGAGAGATCACAACCAACACCAAAGAAATACAAACAATTATAAGAATATATTATGAGCAACTCTATGCCAGCAAATTAGATAACCTGGAAGAAATGGGTGCATTCCTAGAGATGTATCAACTACCAAAATTGAACCAGGAAGAAATAGAAAACCTGAACAGACCTATAACCACTAAGGAAATTGAAGCAGTCATCAAAAATCTCCCAAGAAACAAAAGCCCAGGGCCAGATGGCTTCCCAGGGGAATTCTATCAGACATTTCAAGAAGAATTAATACCTATTCTCCTGAAACTGTTCCAAAAAATAGAAATGGAAGGGAAACTTCCAAACTCATTTTATGAGGCCAGCATTGCCTTGATCCCAAAACCAGACAAAGACCCCATCAAAAAAGAGAATTACAGACCAATATCCTTGATGAACGTGGATGCAAACATTCTCACCAAAATACTAGCCAATAGGATCCAACAGTACATTAAAAGGATTATTCACCAGGACCAAGTGGGATTTATTCCTGGGCTGCAAGGCTGGTTCAACATCCGCAAATCAATCAACGTGATACAATACATTAACAAAAGAAAGAGCAAGAATCATATGATCCTCTCAATAGATGCAGAAAAAGCATTTGACAAAGTAGAGCATCCTTTCTTGATCAAAACTCTTCAGAGTATAGGGATAGAGGGTACATACCTCAATATCATAAAAGCCATCTATGAAAAACCTACAGCGAATATCATTCTCAATGGGGAAAGGCTGAGAGCTTTTCCCCTAAGGTCAGGAACACGGCAGGGATGTCCACTATCAACACTGCTATTCAACATAGTATTCGAAGTCCTAGCCACAGCAATCAGACAACAAAAAGAAATCAAAGGCATCCAAATCGGCAAAGAGGAAGTCAAACTCTCACTCTTTGCAGATGATATGATACTGTATGTGGAAAACCCAAAAGACTCTACCCCAAAACTGCTAGAACTCATACAGGAATTCAGTAAAGTAGCAGGATATAAAATCAATGCACAGAAATCAGTGGTATTCCTATACACCAACAACAAGACAGAAGAGAGACAAATCAAGGAGTCTATCCCATTTACAATTGCACCCAAAACCATTAGATACCTAGGAATAAATCTAACCAAAGAGGCAAAGGATCTGTACTCAGAAAACTATAAAATACTCATGAAAGAAATTGAAGAAGACACAAAGAAATGGAAAAACGTTCCATGCTCATGGATTGGGAGAATCAACATTGTGAAGATGTCAATGCTACCTAGAGCAATCTACACATTCAATGCAATCCCCATCAAAATACCATCCACTTTTTTCAAAGAAATGGAACAAATAATCCTAAAATTTGTATGGAACCAGAAGAGACCCCGAATAGCCAGAGGAATACTGAAAAAGAAAAGCAAAGCTGGCGGCATCACAATTCCGGACTTCCAGCTCTATTACAAAGCTGTCATCATCAAGACAGTATGGTACTGGCACAAAAACAGACACATTGATCAATGGAACAGAATCGAGAGCCCAGAAATGGACCCTCAACTCTATGGTCAACTTATTTTTGACAAAGCAGGAAAGAATGTCCAATGGCAAAAAGACAGTCTCTTCAACAAATGGTGTTGGGAAAATTGGACAGCCACATGCAGAAGAATGAAACTGGACCATTTCCTTACACCACACACAAGAATAGACTCCAAATGGTTGAAAGACCTAAACGTGAGACAGGAGTCCATCCAAATCCTAAAGGAGAACACAGGTAGCAACCTTTTCGACCTTAGCCGCAGCAACTTCTTCCTAGAAACATCGCCAAAGGCACGGGAAGCCCGGGCAAAAATGAACTATTGGGATTTCATCAAGATAAAAAGCTTTTGCACAGCAAAAGAAACAGTCCACAAAACCAAAAGACAACCGACAGAATGGGAGAAAATATTTGCAAATGACATATCAGATAAAGGGCTAGTATCCAAAATCTATAAAGAACTTATCAAACTCAACACCCAAAGAACAAATAATCCAATCAAGAAATGGGCAGAAGACATGAACAGACATTTCTCCAAAGAAGACATCCAAATGGCCAACAGGCACATGAAAAAGTGCTCAACATCGCTCGGCATCAGGGAAATCCAAATCAAAACCTCAATGAGATACCACCTCACACCCATCAGAATGGCTAAAATTAACAAGTCAGGGAACGACAGATGTTGGCGGGGATGTGGAGAAAGGGGAACCCTTCTACACTGTTGGTGGGAGTGCAAGCTGGTGCAACCACTCTGGAAAACAGTATGGAGGTTCCTCAAACAGTTGAAATTAGAGCTACCGTTCGATCCAGCAATTGCACTGCTGGGTATTTACCCCAAAGATACAAATGTAGGGACCCGAAGGGGTACGTGTACCCCAATGTTTATAGCAGCAATGTCCACAATAGCCAAACTGTGGAAAGAGCCAAGATGCCCATCGACAGATGAATGGATAAAGAAGATGTGGTATATATACACAATGGAATATTATGCAGCCATCAAAAGGAATGAGATCTTGCCATTTGCAATGACGTGGATGGAACTGGAGGGTGTTATGCTGAGTGAAATAAGTCAATCAGAGAAAGACATGTATCACATGACCTCACTGATATGAGGAATTCTTAATCTCAGGAAACAAACTGAGTGTTACTGGAGTGGTTGGGGCTGGGAGGGATGGGGTGGCTGGGTGATAGACATTGGGCAGGGTATGTGCTACGGTGAGCGCTGTGAATTATGCAAGACTGTTGAATCACAGATCTGTACTTCTGAAACAAATAACGCAACATATTTTAAGAAAAAAGAAAAAGAAGAAGATAACAGGAGAGGAAGAAAAGGGGAGTATGTCAGAGGGGGAGACAAACCATGAGAGATGATGGACTCTGAAAAACAAACTGAGGGTTCTAGAGGGGAGGGGGTAGGGGGATGGGTTAGCCTGGTGATGGTTATTGAGGAGGGCA